>NC_133368.1:27159120-27274366 GCF_049309525.1 Garra rufa | reverse complement strand
TGAAAGCCCCAAACGCCCTAAAATTTCTCTCTTTAATTCACTATAGTTATTTTGTGCTGCTGCTGGCAATGAAAAATACGCCCGTTGGGCCTCACCAGAAAGCAGCGGTGCCAATATCTCCGCCCAAATTCCTCTCGCCCAACCCTCTGTGCGAGCGACAGACTCAAACATTTTGAGGTAAGCCTCAATATCATCATCTGCGGTCAGTTTAGGTAGTAGTCGAGCGGCGGCGGCGCGGGGGTCCGGCAGCGGGACGGTGTGAGCAGCCGGGGCACGTAGTTCTGCCAAATATCCTTGAATCTGTCCATGTTGCTCCGTCAACAGTTCAAAGCATTGCTGCTGGCGGACGCTAACCTCGGTGAGTTGTTTGACCAGTTCTTCCATGATCTCGGGGAGCGGCGCGCCCTGAAAAAAACAGAACCGGAAGTGAATGGGGGCAAGATGGCGGTGTAAACAAACAGTGAGTCTTGCTCGTCGGTGTTCTCAGGCCCGGAAACTTGCCCGCATTCTCCACCACCTTGTGGCCGGGCGGGGGAACAGCACGACAAGACAAGACTTTTAGTTGAGCCCCGGAGGGTGAGTTTATTGAACAGACTTAAGTGAAACGGTGAAGTGGCAGGTGAATGTGCGTCGGTGCTCCGTGAGAGGTGAAGTCCTTGTCGTGCAGAATTCCCCAGGAAGGTGCAAGCAAACGGGTAGGTGCTTGAAGGTGAGTTCGCGGTGGTGGCGGTGTCCAGAAGTGACGGTGGCCAATCGTTCACGGCGAATCTGTAGGGGGAAATGAGAGCAGAGAGCAGGTAAGCTTCAACCTCATCGGAGATAGTTTCTCAGTGATCTGTGGTGAGCAACCGGCTTTTGTAGGGGCGGCGTCCGTGAACGATTGGTCCGTGGTGATGAGGTCCAGGTGTTTGGCGTGAGTTGCCAGGGCGACGCTGATTGTGCCTCGGGATTCCGCCACAATATATATATATATATATATATATATTAGAATGACTGAATTATATGAATGATATGAATTATGTGACACACACACACACACACACACACACACACACACACACACACACACACATATACATATATATATATATATATATATATATATATATATATATATATATATATATATAGTCAAGACCGAAATTATTCATACCCCTGGCAAATTCTGACTTAAAGTTACTTTTATTCAACCAGCAAGTTTTGTTTTTATTTTGATCAGAAATGACACAGGCTTCTCCCAAAAGATAATAAGACAATGTACAAGAGGCATCATTGTGGAAAAAAATATTTCTCAGCTTTTATTTACATTTGAACAAAAAGTGGCATGTCCAAAATTATTCATACCCTTTGCAAACTGTCACAGTCTTTGTGAAAATCCAAAGTTCTATACCATTCCAAATAGTCCAAGCTGTTCTAAAGCATCCTAATTACCCTGATTCATTGGGAACAGCTGTTTTAATCAACTCAACAGGTGAAAAACAGAAGCTCTCTGCTGTTGGTTTGTGGACAGTCATGGCTAAGACTGAGGACCTGCAGCTGTGCATTGTGGCTGTTCCCAAGTCGGGAAAGGGCTATAAGACCATATTTAAATGTTTTGAAGTTCCAGTGGCTACAGTGCAAAGTATTATAAAAAATACAAGACGTTCCACACTGTGAAAAATCTCAGACGTGGTCGGAAGCCAAAAGTGACACCTGTGCTGGCCTGGAGGATAGTGAGAGAGGTAAAAAAGAATCCAAGGATCACCACCAAAGCCATCCTGATGGATCTGGGCTCTGCTGGTGGCAACATCTCAAGCCAGACAGTCCAACGGACACTGCACACCACTGGGTTCCATGGACGCAGACCAAGGAGGACACCACTTCTCCAGATAAGGCACACAAAAGCCCGCTTGGCCTTCGCAAATGCTCATCTGGACAGAGAAGAAGACTTCTGGTCTTCTGTTTTATGGTCAGATGAAACTAAATTTGAATTATTTGACCACAATGATGTAGCCTTCATTTGGCGTAAAAAAGGAAACAGCTTCAACCCTAAGAACACCATCCCCACTGTCAAACATGGTGGTGGGAACCTAATGTTTTGGGGGTTGTTTTTCAGCCGGTGGACCAGAGAACCTAATCAAAGTTAATGGCACCATGAAAAAGGAGCAATACATCAAAATTCTCAACAACAACATCAGGCAGTCTGCAGAGAAACTGGGCACTAGTGGACATTTCAGCACGACAACAACCCAAAACACACACAAAAAAATTAAAAAGTGAAAAAATGGTTAGCAGACAAAAACATTAACGTTTTGCAGTGGCCCAGCCAGAGTCCTGACTTAAATCCAATTGAGAATCTGTGGAGGGAGCTAAAGATGATTGGGGATTGCACCATGCAGGACTCCAAAGTGAGGTAGTCGACCACCGCAGCAGGGCAAGTAGAAACAAGAGTCCCCATAGCAGAGCAGGGAACCAGGGTGGTGCCCCCTCGAGGATCTGAAGCGGGAGCTGCCTCCTCGGGGGGTTCCGCCATAAACGCCGCCTCCACAAGAGGCATTGGCGCAGCGGACACATGAACAGACGAGGCCTCTGGAGCAGACCCGTGGACGGACAAGGCCTCTGCAGCAGGCTCGTGGACAGACGAGGCCTCTGGAGCAGACTCGTGGACAGACTCATGGACAGACGAGGCCTCTGGAGCAGACTCGTGGACAGACGCGGCCTCTGGAGCAGACTCATGGAGAGACTTATGGACAGACAAGGCCTCAGGGATGCAATGTGCAGCCCACACATTCAAAATGGCGATGACCATCACAGGCAGTGCAGTGGTTGATGGGATGACCATCGGGTTTGAGGGCATGTGGCTTGGGAGCATAGGCTCTGCGTGGCTTGGGAGCGTAGGCTCTGCGTGCCTTGGGAGCGTAGGCTCTGCGTGCCTTGGGAGCGTAGGCTCTGCGTGCCTTGGGAGCGTAGGCTCTGCGTGGCTTGGGAGCGTAGGCTCTGCGTGCCTTGGGAGCGTAGGCTCTGCGTGGCTTGGGAGCGAAGGCTCTGCGTGGCTTGGGAGCGAAGGCTCTGCGTGGCTTGGGAGCGAAGGCTCTGCGTGGCTTGGGAGCGAAGGCTCTGCGTGGCTTGCTTGGCTTGGGAGCAAAGGCTCTGCGTGGCTTGCTTGGCTTGGGAGCAAAGGTTCTGGATGCTCGGGCGAGACGTGACTTGGCCTTGAAGGAACAGCTGTGACTTGACTTGGCATGACAGGAACAGCTGTGACTTGATTTGGAATGACAGGAACAGCTGTGACTTGACTTGGCGTGGCAGGAACAGTTGTGACTTGACTTGGCTCGGAGGGAACGGCCGTGACTTGACTTGGCTCGGAGGGAACGGCCGTGACCTGACTTGGCTCGGAGGGAACAGCTGTGACTTGACTTGGCTTTGAGGGAACAGCTGAGACTTGATCTGATTCAGGAGGCACTGTAGTGCCTTGATGTGACTCTGAAAGTGCTGCTGTAACTTGCTTAGAATCTGGAAGTGTTGGAGTGTCTTGACTCGACTGAGGATGTGAAACTTTGTCTTGACTTGACTCAGGGAGTGCTGCTTGACTTGACTCAGGAAGTGCTGCTTGACTTGACTCAGGAAGTGCTGCTTGACTTGACTCAGGAAGTGCTGCTTGACTTGGCTCAGAAAGTGCTGCTTGACTTGGCTCAGGAACTTCAGCCGTTACGTGACTGGTCTTGGCAGGAACAGCAGCTGTGACATGACTTGACTTAGCAGGAACAGCAGCGGTGATGTGACTTGACTTAGCAGGAGCAGCAGCTGTAATGTGACTTGACTTGGCAGGAACAGCAGCTGTGACGTGATTTGACTTGGCAGGAACGGCAGCTGGTGCAGGTTCAAGAGAAGCAGACATGACGTTAACAGGTGGTGGCTTGGTTGACGTGGCGTGAGCGGACGCTGGCTTGGCTGACGTGGCGTTAGCAGGCGCTGGCTTGGCTGACGTGGCGTTGGCAGGCGCTGGCTTGGCTGACGTGGCGTTAGCAGGTGCTGACAGTATGAGACAGAGTGTTCGTACTGACAGCAGTGGTGGGTCCTCCAAGTTGGATATTAGTCTCTGATAGGCCACGGAAACATGAGGGTCTGATGCTGCAGCCACCATTGCGACGACAGGCTCGGGCGTGGCGGCCATCTTGGGTGCAGGCTCGGGCGTGGCGGCCATCTTAGGTGCAGGCTCGGGCGTGGTGGCAATCTTGGCCAGGAACTCAGGAATGGAGGCCATCTTGGCCGGGAACTCAGGAACGGAGGTCATCTTGGCCGGGAACTCAGGAACAGACGCCATCTCGTGAACAGGCTCTGGAAGGGCGGCCATCTTGTGAACAGGGTCAGGAAGGGCGGCCATCTTGCGCTGTGGCTCAGGGCTAGCAGACATCTTGCGCTGTGGCTCAGGGCTAGCAGACATCTTGCGCTGTGGCTCAGGGCTAGCATAAATCTTGCGCTGTGGCTCTGGGCTAGCAGACATGACGTGAGGCTTGTGATGTCTGGCTGTGATTTTAATCTTGTTCACTGACTCCTCAGAAGTCTCCACAGTGAATGAGGAGCCAGTGACCGACAGAGCAAAGTTCAAAAGTTCATAGAGCGACCCTCGAGGACCACGAAGTATGAGTATAGATTTCAGTGGTTCATTGAGTCCATGGCAAAAGAAGTCTATGAGTGCACAGTCCGGGAAAGTGGAATACTGAATAATGTTCAAGTAATCTTTAATGTGGTCCTCGAGGGATCGTTTGCCTTGGGTTCTGAGGGACGAAACTGATGACTGGGTCCATGGTGAACTGCTGGTGGATAAAGCTGCTGGATCCGGGTGGCGAAGTATTCTGTTACAATGGGACGACTGAGAGTGAGGATCCAAATGCAGGCTTTATTGAACAGACCGTAGTCAGGGCAAACAGGGTCAAACACCAGCAAACAGGAACAAACAGGGCAAGACAAAAGCGTAATCCAAGAGGGCTGTCCAAAGTAGCAAAGAAACAAAACAATGAAACTAGGAAGAACTATGGCTAAGACTAAAAAACAAAAACAGAACTATGGCTAGGGCAAGGGCTAGGGAAAACAACGAGGAAAACAATGAAACTTGGAAACTAGGGAAATGCTTGGTAGAGTCCGCAGGAGCAAAACAATACTTTGCTGGTTGAATACAAGTAACTTTAAGCCAGATTTTGTCAGGGGTATGAATAATTTCGGCCTTGACTGTATGTGTATATATATACAGTACAGACCAAAAGTTTGGACACACCTTCTCATTCAAATGAATGAGAAGGTGTGTCCAAACTTTTGGTCTGTACTGTATATTTTTCTGTTTATTAAAGTTTTTACTCTACATTTGTGCAGTTTTGAGTGGGTTAGTGATATTTTTTAAATATATATAAATTAATAAATAAATATTTTTTAAATGGGTTTTATACAAAAACTGCTTTTTATGTAAAATTCACTTTATAAAAGACCCACATTTCTAACTTTAATTCATGGGGATAACATGGATATTTTCACCAAAAGTTTGGACACACCTGATTGAGAAGGTGTGTCCAAACTTTTGGTCTGTACTGTGTATATATATATATATACATATAGATCCGTATCGGCCGATCACTTGCGCGTTTTGTCAGTAAAGCCGGTTCAAGTATATATATATATATATATATATATATATATATATATATATATATATATCAGAATTATTATTATTTATAAAGTTTGTTTGTTTGTTTTTATCTTGTTTTTGAAAGTAGTCTCTTATGCTCACCAAGGCTGCATTTTTATGATCAAAAATAATAAGAAGCAACAATATTGTGATATATTATTACAAGAACTATTATTATAAGAACTGTTTTAAATATTTCTAAAACAATATTTATTCCTATGATGGCAAAATTGAACCGGCTTTACTGACGGTGCATCCCTACTTATTAATATTAATGTTGCAAACAGTTGTGCTGGTAAATATTTTTTTTTTTAAATAATATTTTCAGTTTGTCAAATGTCTGTGAAACTTGTTCAGTTTATGTCTTAGTTGCTTTTAATGTTCATATTTACATGTTAAGACAATTTGCTGAAAATAAAAGCAGTTAAAAATGAGAGGACATCATTTTTTGCTGAGTTAATACATAAATATGTATTTTTATAGTGTTCAAATGACTAAAATGTAACTACATTTCATATTTTGTCTTTGAAATAGTACATAAAGTTAAAGCAGATGTTTAGAAAAGTGCGTTTTAGTGTTTTGGATAATTCAAAAGAGCCCTTCACTCAGTTTTGGTTTTGTTGTGTCATAAAAACTGGAAGCTGATTTTAATATTGGACGGGTCATTCCTCCACACATCAAACTGGCAATCCATAAGCTCATTCCAGTTGCTCTTTTGGTACTTTGAAATGACTGACATGTAATGCCACTGTGCTGACAGGAACCGAAATGTCTGCCATATCTTGACTGCGGCATTACGCTTAGCTTCATCTCTCAGTTCTATCCAAATGCCAACGATACCTTTACAATTCTTTATATCTCTCAATTTTCAGTTGCCTTCCTCCCGCTCAAAACAAAATATGACTTTAAAGGCCAACGTGCTGACAGCCATCGTTGGGAAAAATGATATCTAACCAGGGTGCCTTAGCAACAGAGTGACACTGCAACTACCTTTGATGTCCCGCAGAGCAGACAAACAGGCACATACACTGCCAAATCTCATTGAGGGGAAGGAAAAAAAACCTGCGAGAAAGAACAAAACAAGCTGAACTTTTCTGAAATTGCTCCTTCGTGTCTCCCACTTGGCGTCTCTCGTCACCCTCTCATCTATTTCTCACTCTTCTGTTTCTCTCACATCTCTCGACTGCCTTGTCTTCTTTTTTTCACTCTTCCATGTCAGCTTTTCATCTAGATATTCTTCAAGGAGCTCCAGCTTCTTTGTTTTTGGCTTTCCAAACACACCCTCATTCAGGCATTGATAGTTAGCATGCTAACTATGCTAGGGGCTAGATTAACTCCCTGAAGGTAATGTATGACATGACAAAAAAGAAATGACTGACATCTGTTGAAATTATCTGCCATGTAGAGCTGCGAAACTGAACTCTCCAGAGTGAAGACAAGCAGTCAGCATATACTTTTGTGCATGGAGCTAATGTGTGTGTTATCTGAATATTTCACATACAGAGGTGTAAAATCCTGCATGAAAAGGAAGCTTCATTTATTAGTAATTGAATTATTTAAATATACAACTGAAAAAGTCACATTTGGTTATTTTATGTATAGATTGTAGCTACTTAACATGTTTCATGGTGATTTGTTTAAATGGATATACAGTACATATTCAAACATATCTAAAACTTTGGAGTCGATGATTGTTCATGAATTCATTTAGGGTTTGTGATTATGTGCCTAAATACCAGAAAATGATATAGATAGATAGATAGGTGTCGCTGTCGGACAATGTTTCTTTAGAAACACGTGTGATTTATACACTTTTAAATGTTACATTTTGTAATATTAGTGTTGTTTTTATTTTTGTACTACAAATTTGTCATCCAAAATTTTAAGGAGACACTGCCTCGCTTAATAGATAGATTGATGGATAGATGAATAGATGGATGGATGGAGATATATAGACAGATACATTTTATAGGTTTCAGATATTCAGAAAAACACTCCCCTCCCTCCACACACAGCTCTCATAGAACTCAACACACACATAAACTGGCCAAAATGCTTCACATTTCTTGAAATAATAACTTCTGAACATTAAACATTGATTGTCAGCCTTTGTTCACCTGTTTCTTGTGGTTTCTTATCAAAATCCTTACAAGTAAATAGTGTAAATTGCATCGCTAATGTCATAGAATAGCATAGTTCCCTCTCAGTCGGTCTCTTCGACGTCACGTCGGAGACCGACGAATTGGGATATCGCTTTAGAGATACCAATCCTCTTCGTGTGTAAACTAAACGAGCCAATGCACATTGGCATGCATGATTGCACCCAGCTGTCGCTGATCACAGCATGAGCATAAATACACAGCAGGTGCAATGCATATACAGCATTTCGCTTCGGAGCCGATCCTTGTTGTACAAGACGGACGAGCAACAAGACAAGAAAACTCTTTGCTCTGCCGTGTTGGCGGCACGGCGCTTCAGCGGCGGTGGTCATCTGTGGGTGGAAAAGCGCACAGTTAAGGACTACCCGCCTTCTGTGTCGCGGCGGCCATCTCCCCTGTGCGCTTCAGCACATAAGAGCAGTTTCTAAAAGAGTGCCATGGGTGAACGTCTTTTTAAAGACGAGGCGTTTGAAACAACAATGCCATTTCACCCGTGCGTTTCTGGGTGCGGTCGTTACCTGGCGCCAGGTGATGGTCACGATCGCTGTCTGACGTGTCTGGGCATTGAGCACGCTCAGGCAGCGTTTGTGGATGAGTCATGCCGTCATTGCGGCGGCATGTCCATCACGGAGCTGCGGACCAGACTCCGCTTCCTGCAAAGGGGCGGGGTACCAGTTCCTCTGCCCAGATCTACCGTTCCCTCTACCTCTGGCAGAGGGCTGACTGGTCTGACGGTGACGGTGGGGAATTTCCCGGCGGACAATCCATCAGGGGTTCCTCCTTCCACCAACACTCCATTCCATCTGGAGCTCCCAGAAGAGTGTTCTGGTCCTCGTGAACCGCTCATTACTTTTGGGGCTGCCCCTGATGACCGGATGTCAATCGCTGCATCGGGGGGTGAGCCAGACTTCTCGGGGGAGGACGATTCCAGATCGCTGCCGTCCGCTGGGCGGTCAGCGGTGCCAGATACCGACCCCGAGATGATGGCTATGCTTGCCCGGGCCGCCGAGAAGGTAGGGCTTGAATGGAACCCTCCATCATGTCCCGACCCTTCTCGGCTGGATGACTGGTATCTTGGGGTGGCTCGCGCTGGTTCTCAGCGTCCCACCCCAGTGCCCTTCTTCCCGGAGGTGCATGACGAGCTTACTGGGACGTGGACGGCACCTTTTACTGCCAGAAATCGCTCCAGTGGCACGTCCTCCCTCACCACCCTTGATTGCGGACCAAAACGGGGGTACACGGCTGTCCCGCCGGTGGAGCGCGCGGTGGCGATGCAATTGTGTCCCGGCGCCGCTTCCACTTGGCGGGGCAACCCATTGCTCCCCTCCCGGGCCTGTAGGCACTCGTCGGCTCTGATCGGCAGTGCCTACAAGGCTTGTGGGGCTGCTGGCTCTGCCCTACAAGCGATGGCGTTATTACAGGTCCATCAGACCCAGGCACTGAAGGACCTGTACGAGGGTGGTCACGGCCCGGAAGTTCTACGTGAACTCCGTATCGCTACGGACCTCGCGCTACGAGCGACGAAGGTTACGGCGCGGTCTCTGGGTCGTGCGATGTCCACGATGGTGGTCCAGGAACGCCATCTCTGGCTGTGTCTGGCCGACATGAGGGAAGCTGATAAAATCAGGTTCCTAAATGCCCCCGTGTCCCAGACCGGCCTCTTCGGCGACGCGGTGGAAAACTTTGCCCAGCAGTTTTCTGCCGCACAGAAGCAGACTGAGGCTATCAGTCATATCCTGCCCCGGCGTGCTCCCGCTGCTGCCTCCACCCAGCCACCGGCAGCACCTCGGTCTGCTCGTCGCCGAGGGCGGCCCCCTGCTTCCGCCCCCGCTCCACAGCAGCCAGCGCAGCAGCTTTCACAGCGGCGCCGTGGAGCCGGTCGCAGGGCCTCCGCCCCGCCCATCCAGGCTCCCACCAAGACCAGTGGGAAACGCAAGAACAAGCATCCCTGAGACGGGCGACCCAGAGATGGAGGAAGCTGCTCTTCGGGAGGTGGTGAACGCACCACTCCCTCCCCCGGAGGAGGGCCGGGCGGAGAATCTTTTGTTCCCTTTGTTTCTTTTAAGAAACCCGTCATCGGCCTCCCGGCCGGTGACACCCAAATTTTTTATCTCTGGGTCCCCAGAGGGGACAGCGGGTGTTGCACGGGTCATCCCCGGGCTTCACCCCCTCTCCCCTCCCGCCAGCAAACGGCGCTGGGCGGTTGGAGAGTGCTGTAGAACGGACTACTCACGCACCAGCTGCCAGAACGCAGGTAAATGTCTCGCATACACTACACACAGACACACTGACCCCGCTTCGGAGAGGCACAGAGATGCCCGAGCGGGGTCCCTGCATTCCACTTCACTGCCCCCCCGCGGGTACATCGGTGGTCCCGCTGGTTCCTCTTGTACGTTGGCTGGGAGCCTGGAGAGGGCTTCCCAGTCCGTCTTTCTGGCTCCTCCAAACCATCAGACTCGGCTACGCGATTCAGTTCGCCCGGCATCCTCCCCGGTTCAGGGGCATCCACTTCACTACAGTGAAAGTAGCAGATGCCCCTGTCCTGCGTGCAGAGATTGCTACCTTGCTGGCGAAGGGTGCAATAGAGCCGGTCCCTCCAGCCGATATGAAGACAGGGTTTTACAGTCCTTACTTCATAGTACCCAAGAAAAGCGGTGGATTACGACCGATCCTGGACCTGCACGTCTTGAATCGAGCTCTTCACAAGCTACCTTTCAAGATGCTCACACAAAAACACATCCTCAGATGTGTTCGTTCCCAGTTTTGGTTCGCAGCGATCGACCTGAAGGACGCGTACTTTCATGTTTCGATCCTTACGCGCCACAAACCATTTCTGCGGTTTGCGTTCGAAGGCAGAGCATATCAGTACAAGGTCCTGCCCTTCGGGCTGTCCCTCTCACCCCGTGTCTTCACGAAAGTCGCGGAGGCGGCCCTTGTTCCCCTCAAAGAACAGGGCGTTCGTATCCTCAATTACCTCGACGACTGGCTGATACTAGCACAGACTCGAGAGCAGTTATGCGAACACAGGGACCTGGTGTTGGCACACCTCGCCCGCTTGGGCCTTCGGGTCAACTGGGAAAAGAGCAAACTCTCTCCTATGCAGAGGATCTCTTTTCTTGGTGTGGAACTGGACTCGGTCAGCCAAACAGCTCGCCTCACACAAGAACGTGCTCAGTCGGTGCTGAACTGCTTGAATACGTTCAAGAGCAGGAAAGTGGTCCCACTGAAACAATTTCAGAGGCTCCTGGGGCATATGGCAGCAGCTACGGCAGTTATACCGCTTGGACTGCTCCATATGAGACCACTTCAGCACTGGCTTCATGGCCGAGTCCCAAGGAGAGCGTGGCAGCGCGGCACTCTCCGGGTCAAAGTAACCTCGGCCTGTTGCCTAACCTTCACCCCGCGGTCAGACCTAGCTTTTCTTCGGGCAGGAGTCCCCTTAGAACAGGTCTCCAGGCACGCTGTGGTACACACGGATGCCTCCACCACCGGTTGGGGGGCCACGTACAAAGGCAGGCAGTGTCGGGGGTTTGGACGAGCCCCCAGCTACACTGGCACATCAACTGCCGAGAGCTGCTAGCAGTACGCCTTGCCTTGAACCATCTGAAAGGGCGTCTTCGAGGCAAACACGTGCTGGTACGTACGGACAACACTGCGACCGTTGCATACATCAACCGACAAGGTGGTCTACGCTCCTGTCGCAGCTCGCCCGTTCTCTCCTCCTCTGGAGTCAGAAGCATCTGAGGTCGCTTCGTGCCATTCTTATTCCGGATTTGCTCAACCGTGCAGCCGACGAGCTCTCACGAGCTGCGCTTCCCGGAGAGTGGAGACTCCATCCCCAGTCGGTCCAGCTGATTTGGAGACGTTTCGGGGAAGCTCAGGTAGACCTGTTTGCTTCTCCGGAGACGTCCCACTGCCAGCTCTTTTACTCCCTGACCGAGGGTACACTCGGCACGGACTCCCTGGCATGCAGCTGGCCGCGGGGCCTACGCAAATATGCGTTTCCCCCAGTGAGCCTTCTCGCACAGACACTGTGCAAGGTCAGGGAAGACGAGGAGCAGGTCCTGTTAGTGGCGCCTTACTGGCCTACTCGGACCTGGTTCTCAGAACTAATGCTCCTCGCGACAGCCCCTCCCTGGCGGATTCCTCTGAGGAAGGATCTACTGACTCAGAGACGGGGCACCCTGTGGCACCCGCGCCCAGACCTCTGGAAACTATATGTCTGGTCCCTGGACAGGACGGGGAGGTTCTGAGTGATTTACCCCAAGGAGTGGTAGACACCATCACTTCGGCGAGAGCTGCATCTACGAGACATGCTTATGCCTTGAAGTGGAACCTGTTTGTCGAGTGGGCTTTCTCTAGAAATGAGGATCCCCAAAGATGCCCGATCGGAGTCGTGCTCACCTTTGTGCAGCAAGGGTTGGAGCGTAGGCTGTCGCCCTCCACCCTTAAGGTCTATGTAGCCGTTATCTCTGCAAACCATGACCCCATTGAAGGAAGGTCGGTGGGTAAGCACGACCTGGCCGTCAGGTTTCTCAGGGGAGCGAGGAGGTTAAATTCTCCTAGGCCCCCCTCCGTACCCTCTTGGGACCTGTCTCTGGTGCTCACAGCACTACAGCGGGTCCCCTTTGAGCCTTTATAGTCAGTCGAGCTGAAGTATCTCTCTATGAAGACTCTGCTCCTGCTTGCATTGGCCTCCATCAAGAGGGTAGGGGACCTGCAGGCGTTTTCGGTCGACGATTCGTGCCTTCAGTTCGGGCCGGCAGATTCCCAGGTAACCCTGAGGCCCCGGCCTGGCTACGTGCCCAAGGTTCCAACTACTCCCTTCAGGGATCAAGTGGTGAGCCTGCAAGCGCTGCCCCCGGAGGAGGCAGACCCAGCCCTAGCTTTGCTTTGTCCCGTCCGAGCATTAAGATGCTACATCGACCGGACTCAAAGCTTCAGGACCTCAGACCAGCTCTTTATTTGTCACGGAGGACGGCAGAAGGGGAAGGCCGTCTCCAAGCAGAGGATGGCACACTGGATAGTGGATGCCATCGCCTTGGCTTATCAAGCTCAGGGCATGCCCTGCCTGCTCAGGTTGCGAGCTCCCTATACTAGAAGTGTTGCATCCTTCTGGGCGCTGGCTCGTGGCGCCTCGCTATCTGACATTTGTAGAGCTGCGGGCTGGGCGACCCCCAACACGTTCGCTAGGTTCTATAGCCTTCGTGTAGAGCCAGTCTCCTCCTGTGTTCTCACCTCAATCGGGTAGAAAAACTGAGAGGCACTGGCTCAGGTCGGCTTGCTATCTTCTCCAGAATGTCCATGTAGACCCTGTCGAGTTCCTCCTTCCTCGGCTCCAGACGTAGCGGAGCGTCTAGGCGCCAGGGCTCTCTCGATGAATCTTTAGAACCGAAAGTAGGCTCAGGATACATGAGAGACTTTTCCCATCTCGTGAATCCCATATGTCTTCCACGGTACCCACAGAGGCCGTATTTCCCCGGTAACCTTCTACCATCTTCACGAGGGTTCAATCACCTCCATTCTTCCATATGTCCTAATATGAGCCATATGTGTATTGCTCTGAACCTCCTGCAGGATGGGTGGGAGCTCCGCACGTTCCCAGTGCTCCAGCTTCACTGAAGTGGGTAGTGCTATGTTATACAGTGACTGGTCTTTTCTGATCCGCCCTTGGCCTAAGCAAAAATTGGAGGCCAGGAGGCTTGCTCAGGACACTGGAGGGGGGCAGCAGCTGCGGCGCTTTGCTAGGGATCCCAATTCGTCGGTCTCCGACGTGACGTCACGTCCCGTCGCCTCAGCTGCTGTACCACCGCTGTGCGGCCGGACCCAAGCTTGGCTCCTCAGCGAAATCCTGTCTATGCATTGCACCTGCTGTGTATTTATGCTCATGCTGTGATCAGCGACAGCTGGGTGGAATCATGCATGCCAATGTGCATTGGCTCGTTTAGTTTACACACGAAGAGGATTGGTATCTCTAAAGCGATATCCCAATTCGTTGGTCTCCGACGTGACGTCTCCGTTCCCTCCTTCAGGGAACGAGGGTTACATACGTAACCGAGACGTTTAATATAGCGAGGCATATTGTAACACAGTGTTACAACGTTCCCCATCTGCGTGACTGGAGATTAAAACAGGTTAGTGTCTTCTACTGTCTTCTGCAAAGCATTAATAAACTATCTAAATTGATAAATAACAAATTGGAGATTAAAATAATAGCAGTTTTGTCTAATTTTAAATGAATACTACAAACTGAAATGAAAAGTTTACTTCAGCCAGAAATGTACTTTTACTATGGTAAAATAAATATTCGGCGATATCTTCAAAATGCTTTTGAATTTTGGTGTTCTCTTTTCTCTGCATAGTGTTGCTATGGCAACTAGTAAATACCGTAAATTTGGTTATGCTGGCATGTGTGGAAATATTTGAACCACGTGTGTTACAATTAACCCTACGTTAGGCTGTGCCCCACTCACCACTATCACTGCAGTTTCCAACAGAAATGTCCACTTGGGCCAAATGTTTTGCTTTCCGGGCGTAACAAGTTGCTTGGTAGCTTAAAGGTGCAGTGTGTAATATTTAAGATGATCTCTAGACAGAAATGAAATATAATATACATAACTATGTTTTCAGGGGTGTATAAATACCTTACTTAATGAACCATTATGTTTTTATTACCTTAGAATTATCAGTTTATATCTACATACACCGCGGGTCCCCTCACATGGAAGTCGCCGTTATGTTTCTACAATAGCCCTGAACGGACAAACTGCTCTACAGATCGCGTTTCATCACTGTTGTTCTTTGTGAAAAACACTGACACAATGATGAACAAGTAACAGTAATATTCACAATAACATCTTTTTATTGAATGATTAACTAAATATAATTCCCTAATTTACATTTTAAAAGAAACCTCATTATTCTTTGCTGTCTAAAACGACGACATCTTAATCCTGTGCGGCTACCGTAGCTTCTGTAAAGGGAGGGGTGAGCGGTGGACTAAACCGTTGGTTGCAATTCATAGCCTTACCACTAGATGCCGCAAAAATCTACACACTGCACCTTTAAGCGGCATGGAATTCGTAGCACCACTCAACGGATATTTCAAGTCAGTACTGCGGTGACGCATACAAAACCAACGTCACATAAAACATACCATACGTTCATCTGTTCTGGAGAACATCCGAACACTCAGATGAAATATACACTCATCTTCGAACATTAATAATGTAAAGAAGATAGAAAACATCTGAACACTCTTTCAGGGAAGATTTCACATCGAATACGTCACGAAACGTATACATATTTTGCATCTTTTATGACTAAAATGTTCTCAGAGGTACGTTTTAGTCATAAAACCAGGTTGATTTTATTTATTGTCATCCATAGGGTATATATTGTGTACTGTATCTCAAAACAGACTGTGTTTGTGTTTGCTGTTTACTGTATTTTAATTACATTTCTTTGAAAAGTCGGTTGATTTCCAATGACTCTTTCTGTAGGTTACATCATTACACCTGTAGGTGAAGTCATTAAATTATTTACTCGAGTGATTCTTTTAAATTCATTCATAAGCAAAACAGGTGGCCATCTTTTTAAGCCATCCATTTAAAGACTCTCGAGACACTTTTTCTTCAGACATCTGCAGGTGAAGAAAAATACACAGAAACTGGCCATATTTTTTAAAGCAATATCACATTCACGTTAGAGCTGTACATGGCCTTTGGAAAAGACGATACAACACATGACTGCTGAAAGCCATTATATGTATGCTTCCGAGAGGGAATTCAATGTCCATTTGTACCATATTAATATTTAATTTATTCATCTCATTGCACCATAAAGCCATGCACATACATGTGGAATATCTCCTGGCACTCATGTGGTGAGCAGCATAAGGGCAGTGAAATAGCATATTTCTGTGCTATTTCAGGCATGTAAAGAAAGGATACAAGGGCATTCGGAAGTTCACTAACATTTGAAATGAATGGCAAAATGTTTCAGTTGAGTGTTTCCAGAAATACAGAAGCAGATGTCTGACCTTCTCTTCAGAAAGTGTTTACAGAGAAAAGAATTCCACAGAATAAACATGGTCTTGAAAAAGTGTTTGAATATGACATAGACACATCCACACTAAAAGAAACAGATTCTTATTTGTCTCAAATATAAAAAATTAATGATACTGAACCAAGGCTAGTCATTGGAGATCAATACTTAAAATATGTTGAGCAGAATCGACTCATGAAATGCTAGCATACAGAAAATCACTAATTTTTTGTTACTTCAAGGTAAGGATATGAGTAAAATGATACATTTTTCAACAATCAGTGTCTAAACATTGCCTACTAATCAGCAGTACACCATGAACACCACATTACAATTATTCATTTAAAAGACACTTTTCTCACATTTACCTTTGGCAGCATGCATAATAGATAGTCATAATGCCCTTTTTAATAATTTAATTTTTCAAATTAGTGTCAATAACATTGTGAAAACAGTGAGATGTAATACCAGCATGAAGTGCACTTTTATAATGTTCAATGACATATCAACGCCAATAGAAACTAGGACTGTTGTTGTGGGAATCACAATTATCACCAGGTGCAAATCATCATACGCTGCCAAACGCTTACATTTCCACAGTCATCCTATTGGCCACATGCTCCTCTTGTGAGGCTGGGAAGAAGGATGGGCTGATGATCATCAGAGGGGAGGCAGATCATCTGCCACACCATTCTTCACAAATAACATAACAAACCAACAAACAAATAACAACAACGGTTTAATATAAAATGTCTCTTTCTAAACAACAGCAGCTTCCCAAGGAAAAATATCCATATCATAAAAACTTATTTTTTTTAAATAGTATATTAATTAGGAGTCATTGGCAGACAGTTAATTGTTTTATCATAATAACTTTGTCTAAAAAGCCCACTATCGATCCTTTAAATCGATTCCTTGATCTATGTCTCAGTGTAGCCTTTTTATTTAGTGATGGCGTCAACAATACAGAAAACTCTGATTGAATTAATTGCACTGTGGTAAATAAGGAGCAGCAAAAAATGCATTGTGAAACTGAAGATTGGGGATTTGCTACATCTTCTTTGGTATTATTTTAAGTTTAGTCACATCTGGGTTAGTTCTCCCAAAAATGAAAATTCTGTCATTAATTATTCACTCTCATGTCGTTCCAAACCCGTAAGACCTTCATTCATCTTCAGAACACAAATTAAGATATTTTGGTTACACTTTATTTTATAGTATGTGTACTTGGTGTATTTACAGTGTACTTACCCAAGAAAGTACTGGTAGTATAAGGTAACATCATGGGTTAAGCCGTTAAGGTTAGATTTAGGGGTATTTTCAGGGTTAATACCTAGTTATTACACAGTTATTACACTTTTATTGTAATTGCTATAATAAGTGCATAGTATGCTTTCTATGTAGGGTCAGAAAGCTCTTGGATTTCATCAAAATATCTTAATTTTAGAATTTTCATTTTTGGGTAAATAATCCATTCAACTTGGTTGGTGTGAAATTGGCAATTTATGGCATAATGGTTGCTAAAAGATAAGGTAGGTAATTGCAACTTTTTATGTCACAATTCTGCCTTTTCCTGAGTTTATATCTTGCAATTTATATCTCTCACATTTTTGTTCTCAGAATTGTGAGATGAAAAGCCACAACGACTTTAAACTGTAGTTTTTGTTATAAAGAAACTATTTAAATAAATAGTTGTCACAAAGACAGAGCACAATCAAAAGACAATGAATGCATATATGAGAAACATACATAAAGTATATAAAAACGGAATTATGTGCAAAACATTTTGCATTACGCCCCCATACACACTCATTGAACTTGAGAAACAAGTTCAATAAGAACTTTTTAAAAATAAAAATAGCTCTGTCTAATTAACTAATGTGACTAAACACAGATAGTGCTCTGAAATCTAATTAGTAAGGAGTGCTGCAATCCTGTTTTTGAAATCGACTCCTTGTAATTGATTGTACTCTTCAGGTCACCATTTCTGAGCTCATTTAGGCAGCAGCAAAATAAGAAGCAGAAATTTATTCACGACCTTTGCTTGGGCCATTTTTTGTAGAACTAGGAGACATCTGACAAACTGATTATAAATGACTATGTGAACCAGGGAGGTAACAACCATTATAAATGTCCCGCTCATTTTACGAATTACCATGATTGACCCCCCCATTTTCTGGAAAAATTATTATATTTAAAGAGTTTTAGCCAAAGTAAAGGGAAAAAAAGTAGGCCTGAATGAATGCGATGTAATTTGCTATGGCTAGTGACCTGCCTTTCAGCAAGGACAAATAGCCAAACATTATGTCACCTAATTAATATTCATGAGCCAAGATTGAATTTTCGAATCGTTCCTGCGCCCTTAGTATTACCAAATTAAATTTATTTAAAATGTATTGGTGTTTATAACAAATATTGTAAAAGATCTTTGAAAATAAGTTTAAAGAAGTGGACTGCTATACACTTCTGAGGTTAGACTAAGCATTGTTTTCCGTCCTTGAGGAGTTTCTTTTACATTTTATTATTTTATCATATCATTGAGAGTGAATAAATTGTGTTGTTGTTGAGACAAGAGGGGGTATGGGGACGTGCGATTTGTCCTCTGCATCTGACACATACACACACACACACACATGTTGGGTTTACATGTTTTATGGGGACATTCCATAGGCGTAATGGTTTTTATACTGTACAAACCATACTTTCTATCGCCCTACACCTACCCTACACCTAAACCTAGCCCTCACAGGAGATTGTGCATACTTTTACTTCATCAAAAAAACTCATTGTGCATGATTTATAAGCCTGTTTCCTCATGGGGACCTGAGAAATGTCCCCACAAGGTCAAAATCTACTGGTATTCCTATCCTTGTGGGGACATTTGGTCCCCACAACGTGATGAATACCAGGTACACACATACGCACGCGCACACACACACACACACACGCACGCACGCATGCACGCACACACACACACACACACACACACACACACACACACACACACACACACACACACACACACACACACACACACACACACACACACACACACACACACACACACACCAGGCCTGGAGGGGACTACTATGGAGGTTGTATATGTGTCACTTGTGTGTTGTACTTGAGCATAAAAAAGACATCAACTGCTACTGCTGCCATAAAGGTCCAAAGCTTATGTGTCCTCCACATTAATGTGCAAAAAAGGCCAACATAGCTATGACTGCCACAGTAACTGGTTCCAGCTAAGCAATATACTGAGTGAGCTGAATACAGCCTACAGTAGGAAAGAAAACCATGGAAGTCTCTCCACTTGATGATGTTTCCAGAAGGTTTTGGACTCAGCATTTTCTGCTGCTCTGGTTTATGTCCCTAACCTCTACATGATTTATTCCCCCCAAGACACAGATAGTCTATAGCACCTTGAGTTTACCAACCTCAGCATGTTTATAATGGCCTCATAACCCTGCTATCTCTCTAACAAGCAGTCAGTGATTCTGACCTCCTTAAGTAGGGCTCAATATAGGTAGCTGTTGTTTTAGTATGTAGGTATCTTTTATTTAGTATAGAAAGGGGAAGAAATGGGGCCAAGCTATATTAAGGTACAGTATGTTGAAGAATGAGGAAGGATTTACAGAGTCATACACAATGTTTCCCAAATGATTGTCTCTGAGGTCAGAGTTCAAGAATCCGTGTCCGGGCTCAGAGCACTGGGATTATTAGATTATTAAAAAAACTTGGAACATCACAGCCAATCAGATTAGAGGACCCTAACTATTGTATAAATGCGTATATTATGTACATAAAGACACCGGACAGGGGCAGACTGATGTTTGTTTATCCTTCGCTGTCGTGAGCCACTTTAAAGATTCATGGTCTCTAGCTGCCCGTCTGGAAGGAGGTGAGGTTACAGATAGTTCACTGGAGCACATGAGGATGAAGGAGATCTCATTTGCCATCTATGTCGCTTTCTTTTTTATCCGTCTTTCTTTATTGTTGTCCTTCTCTGTGCCTCCTTTTTAAGACTCTAAGTGGTAACTTTTGTTGACACACAAGCAAAGCTAGTTCATGGCCAGGGTCAGGACTTTGTCGTTTCTCTAAAAGGGTTAGAACTGTGGGTTATTCTCCATCATGCTTACCCTTGGGGTCCCTCAAATTTCTCTGAAATCAGATGTAACGAGAGGTATTTTACATACTGAATTATTCATTAAGCACAGAGGTTTTTAAACTCCCTGGGGTCCACAAAGAGGTCAGTAAATTTTCGGCAGAAAAAAAAGGTGCAAAAATTTAGCCATATTTATTACAGCAGGAAATATAAACAAATCTGCATATAGTCTTATAAAAAAAAAAAAAATCGAAGTGCTCATCTTACCTTTTAGAAGCGTAGTGTTTGTATGTTTGTTGAATCCTTATAATTGGAAATGCTTTTTCCCAGGTTTTTAAATATACAATACCATTCAAAAGTCTGGAGTCAGTAAGATTTTTTTTTAGATTTATTCTTCTATTCAGCAAGGACACATTAACTTGATGGAATGTGATATTAAAGCCATTTATAATCTTACACAAGATGCCTATTTTAAATAAATGCTGCATTTTTGAACTTTTTATGCAGTAAAGGATTCTGACGTTGACAATAATAAATTACATTTAGAAAACAGTTATCTTGAAAAACGTTTAAAAAAATCTTACCGATAGAGGAGAGGGAGCCAGTTTTTAAAGTGTTTAAATCGAGCATATGACAGTAAATATGTATACATTTCAGGATGTGGTGCGTCCTTGGGAATAATCACTTTGCATCTAAAATGAACTGCTTTCAAAATATGGCTATCCAAAATAAATGGTACTCCAGTGAGGGGTAAATTGAGCCGAGGATAAGGGGAAGTTGAGCCACATGGAATTAAACTGCGTCATTATTATGCTGAAGTAAAACTGAATGTTTTTACCTCATGCTATATCAAAGGAGAAGAGAAATTCAATATTTAATATTATTTAAGTATAATATTGTTTAAAGAAACAGTTAATAACTTTGAAGGTACTTTTTTAATTATTGAAAAAATTCAGAATATAATAAAGAATTAAAAATGAAGAACTAAAGAATTAAAACTGAAATGAAATAAAAACAGACTGCAGTTGACCTTACAGAACTGGGCTAATAGTACTCAACATCCCACTTACAATTTCATAAAAACTAGAAGGGTCAATTTTCAAAAACAAGGCCTATTTAACATATTCAGAACAAAATCAAGTTCAAAACGAACAAAATCAAGTGTTTGGTCTAAAATTAACAAAATATCATGTTGAATTAGAGTAAAATAATACTTTATAATCATAAGAAGGGGTGAGCCACTGGCTCAACTTGCCCCAGGACTTTTGCCTCAAATGACCCACTCTTACCATCTTATCAAACCTGTATCATCCAGCAGTTTAGAACTAACATCATGCTAACAGAATAGCCTCATATTAGAACTTTAAAAATTGTGTGATTTTTTCAGATTTGTCTGGAATTGTTCAGACACAAGAAGCATGGGTCCTTGAATGGACAAAAATGCCTAAATGTAGTAACTAATCAGGCTATGGGTCTTTCTCCATCACAGTGTGAGTAAAATGGATAACTCTTCATGTATTTGTGGTCACATCACCAATTTTGTCAACTGTCATAAGAATTTAAACAGTGAAGAGGTAGAACAAGCATAAGTGTATAATCATAAAAAGCATAGAAAGATCAAATAAATTTTTAAAATTATAATTAGTTCCATAGCTCTAAATAAATGAAATGCTTGTAAAAGAGGTATATATCTTTCATGAAATGTTTGGTTTAGATTGGTGACAGACTCTCAAAGTTTTAATTTCACACTTTGGAAAAGACACGCTTGACTGAACTCTGGTGTAGCATTGAGTTGTGGCTCAATGTGGCTAATCCAGTGAAATGACAACAATGTCCTTTGCTGCTTCTCTCTCTAATGTTCTTTTTCAATCTAGCACCATCTTTTCACCTCCCACCCACTTTTGCCCAGTTGTTGAGAGAACTGACAAGCTGCTGAAAGAGATGAAACGATATTTTCGAGCAGATTTGGGGCGAGAGAGCACTAGGGGGGCGGCGCGTTGCAGCTATTGACCATAATAGAACGTTTTACAATGACGACAGGCCTTTCACAGCTACAGTTCAACAAGGGCAAGCCAAAGAGTGAAAGAAAGAAAGATGGTGAGCGAAGACGTCACTGGCACCTCAATCTCAAACAACAATCTCCCTACACTCTTTTCCTGATACACTGTATCCAAATAAAAGGATCAAAATGCTAAAACGTCAAGGTAAAGCTCTTTGGATCTCAAATCTATGGCAATCTAGTCTTTGTTCCTCCCTCTAAACCTTAGTCCATCTTCTGCTTTGCTTCTGAGAGTACACGGATCAGCTTCTTGACGTGATGGAGGTGATTACTTTACCCCGCTGATGGGCAGGAAGTGCAATCCTGACAGGAAATAGCGGAAACGGATGAGTGGGCAGAGGCAGATGCCAACTGAATGGGTCAGGTAGAGAAAAAGAGTAGGGATGTAACCTACAAAAAGGAGAACTGTAATTGTGAGGCTGCGATCTGGAGCTTCAAGTGTTTTTAGTGAAGTTAGAAAAGGAAGAAGCCAAAGAGCAGAAACAGGGAAATAGTAAATTAATGCAAAGAAAAAAGGAGAAAATGAAATCGAAAGAGCACATAAAAATTAGTCTCTTCACCGTTATCCAGCAGATACCAATCTTCCTCAAAATTGAACATTAGGGGGATATGTCTTCTCCTTAGATATAATTTACTGCCTCATCCATTTCTCAAAAAAAGGCTCCAAAATGGTTGGGGACTGAGATGAGAGTGAGGGAGTTTCGGGAAAGAAAGGTTTGAATGAAAGGCTTCTTAGAAAGAGCAGCATGTGCCATTATGATTATATAAAAAGAGATTTTAAAGATGTCGAAATGGCAAAAATGAGTAATTACTTTTGCTTTTACCGAAGCATGACGCTCCTCAAATATGCTTGTTGGACGACAGATGTTGAAGAAGATAAAAAAAGCTAATTTCAAAATAAAACCTTCTGTACGAGCACAAATAGCCACACTACACCATCTAATGTAGGATAGACAAATGTAATGGTGTTTAGAAAGGTTTGCCATTCACCCTTTTTGGTTATAAGTAAATAAATAAATAAATAAGACCCTTCTATTTGACAAGCTGCTGGAGAAAGATAAGGCGTTTGAATTGTGGCAGTGTCGACTCAGCAACCTCTTGAAGAAAAGCATCATGATCAATACATCATCAATCAGTGGGTTTAAAGTGTGACATGATGCCGGCGAGCATAAAAATACAGGGATTACAAAGGAGACAAGGAACTTAAAAGATTTGCATGGGTAAGTGAAACTCAAGTGAAGAAAATGCAAAAGCTGTTCAAAATGATAGATTGTGATCAAGGGATGACTCGTTATGAAACCTGAAATTAACCTTTCATCTTACTTTTGATGCCATTGGACATATGAACATCTGTTCTCTGAACTCTTCCCAGACAATTTCACCACCTCATAATTCATTGTGTGCTTTTGCACACTTTGACCCTCAGAAAGTCATTTTAATGAATAGCTGCCATAATCACACATGTACAAGAGAAATGCAAAGCACTATGTGTTGTAGCCATTTAAGAAAATTTATTTTTGTTTTGTATTTATCTTTGTGTTCTGTTCCAGTTTAATCTGTTATTTACGAAAGACAATTGCAAACGTGATAAAGGTCGTGGCAATTGGACGGCAAGACATGAGTCAGACACAATTTCATATGTTTTTGTTTGTGGAAAATACCATTTTTTTAAACAAATTTTGTATAATTTGCATCTTGATTTTATTCAATGTTTTGTTGATTAGTTATCAAAATCGAATAAATCTAAGACGGAAAATTCATATTGTGGAATGAAGTGCATAACAAAATCAAATCCACTGCCATGCTTCCGCGGCCTGAAGAAAGGCCTAAAATAATATGTGCACGAAATACGTGCCTTTACATACATTTCTGCAACACCGTAATTACGTACATGTTCAATACGTGACCTTGGCACGTTTTTATTACGTTGGTACAGGCCCATATTGCTGTGTTTTTATTACGCTGCTTGAGATATGAATTGCAGCTGTTTAGAATTCAAATATCTGGAGCGTGTCGCTATAGGTTAATGCTCTATGGTATTGGAAAAGTGCAAATGCAAAAGTTATTTAAAAAAAATGGATTTGTTGATGCTACAGTGCTATTTTCACATTCTCATGCAGATTTGAGCTGTTTTGTCAAACTGTACTGCCCTACAAAGGCTAAGTGCAGTAACTACGCCAGCATTGAAACTGAGAAAAATGCCTTTTTTTACACCAGCCAGTCAAACATGTTGTGGGTAGATTAGTGGTAATGCATTCATGTAATGCCTTCTTAGGAAGAAAATTTTTAGAGATAAAAACCATGACAACTGATGTGACCTTTGACCACCAAAATGCAGATACTGCATTCTGCCTTTGGGTGACCTGAAAGAAATAAAACACTATTGCAAAAGCAAAGTGCAGTTGTTGTGTTTCTTACTACATGTTGATTGTTTTTAATAACTTTAATAGTTTTATTGATGTTTGCATGCTTTGAATGTTACAATTGCTCAGTAGTAAGCTTCAATATTAAGAGTCATCTGCTCCTTTTACAACAGAGAGTGTTTTGCTCATTTTATTTAAAAAGTAATTCATTACAGACCTAGGTTGCTCTAAAACAATAGGTGAAAAAATTAATAACAAGTAATTAAAATAGAGGATTCTTTTGAATTCTTAGCTATCTCTAAAATCCAAAAAGCTGATTGGCAAAATGGACTCTGAAATGCGTTATTCCTAAATATGACAGGACACAAATTAAACTGCCCAGTTTAAGTAAATTTACTTATTATGCAAAAATATCCATCATCATAAAAGCAGGTGTATCGTTCTTTTAATTAGGTTGCCATTATAAGGCTGACTTATTCTATCTAAATTCTGTTTTAATAATGTGATCTAACATGGTTTGCAAATTGCGGATTGCAAACACAGGTGGATTGACAGTTATTTCAATACCGGGGGGGCTAGTCCGGTTTTCACTTTTCTGAGGAGGCATAGCTAACTTTGCCTAACAATATTACTTTACCGGAGCCAGCTAACTTTTGAAGGAGTAACCGCTGTCACTACAATTGGATCAGTCGGATGTTGGATCAAACATGGAGAGATGTCCAAATCAAAAAACATTAATGCGATTTTAAATCGGATTATCATTACGTTGTCAGAGTGGACAACTTTCTTCAATGGAGCAGTGCAGGTAGGCTTAAATGCTTGTTTAATTTGTTAGCGTCTGGCTTGTTCATGTAGAATGATTATAAAGCTGTCATTTGCCTTGCTAGGAGTTAATATTTTGCTATCTTCCTTACCCGTCTTTGTCAGACTGCAGTATCAGCCAAAGAAGCCGGGAAAACAAAGCTAGAATGCAGTAACATCACTTACTGCGGCTTGCCTTGGTATTAGTTTGGATTTTGTAGTTACTGCAATTTTGACACTCTCGTTTCTCTGAAACGGGACAAAATTAATCCAGAAGACTTTGCCACAAGACAAAACAGTTGTCACAAAGCCCATTTTAAGCCTTAACTCAATTTTGACCAAATGTGTAGTTGCTGCGCTTTGCCTTTGGACGGCAGTGTAGTTTCACAGGGATCGTACTGGAGCTCTTCATCACCCAAGAGAAACATCATATCGCTTGAGCTAGCGAGCAAACTGCATTTTTTCAGGTTTGCAGAAATGTATATAGAGGCACGTATTTCCAATGAGCCTATGTTGTGATGAAATGCACTTTATATCTGACAAGATTCAGTACTGTTCAGAGAAGCACAATGAAACATTCTGTTCATGTCTGAATGCACCAGTCAACATGAAGTGAGTATCTACACAGCATGCTTTTTCTCTTATTAGATTGCTGTATGATCATTCAAATCACCTCAAATGATACATTTTAGTCTTTCTAAATGGAATTAGTGTATGCAATTTTACGAGTGTGAAATCATGGATGAGACTTGTGGATTGAGCAACCAAGAAACTCAAACACTAATTGCCATATGGGACAAGATAGCATTTCACTGCCCAACATTAGTATAATCACAGAAGTGTTATATTTGCATATGGAGTAGATTAAAGACTCATTTAAAGGGACAGTTCACCTCAAAAACAATTTTCACCCCTGTGTTTTCAAACCTGTATGACTGTATTTTGTAAAACACACACACACAAAATACAACATATGTTCTGAAAAATATTTCAACATTTCATCCATACAATGAAAATCAGCAGGGTCCAATGATGTTTTGGACCCCACTGACTTTCATTGTATGGATAAAACAGTTGAAGTATCTTTAGAATGTATTTATGTGTGTTCAACAACAACAATGAAGTCAGGTTTGAAATAACATCAGGTTGAGTACATGATGGAATTGTCATTTTTGGGTGAATTTATGTAATCGAACAGCAATCCGATTGATCAAAAGGTGTATTTAATGCACGTTCTAGGTCTAGGTCTGCCGTGACGTAGGCCATGTGGACTGTTTGACTATATATTTGAATATATGTTATCCAATACCTATTAAAGCACTGTTTTACTATTCAGTCTGGCTCCATTCTGGTATGGGATACCCACTTTTCACAATCCAATCAATTTCTGATGGATGAAACCCCATCCTACATGCTTTTTCTTGTTGAATATTCTGTTTCACTCAGAAATATGTCACATTACGGAAACAAAATGGTTTGCGAACAGCCATTCACATGGACTTTAAACAGCTTTTTTTAGTTGCCAGACCTGTTTTATTCTTAAGTGTCTGGCAACAAGATAGATAGATAGTAAGAGCGAGAGAAAGAGAGTTGCTGAGTGATTTACCAGCTAAAATGGAGCCCAGAGCTGATGACCAAGAATGAGAGAGAAGGAAAGAGTGAATGGGGGAAAAGTGAAACAGTTTACACTGTCTGCCAGTTTGTCCCCAACAGCAATCTGAGAGCCATTTGTCAAAACTACAGGAAGAAATTCAACAGCGCTCAGCAGCGCTGGTGACCAGAGATGATTTATAGAGTTGGTATCAATGCCCACCCACACCCAAGCACAACTGACACATGGGTAATCTCATGGGACTGGCTCTACATGGATTTGCAAACATTTTTTTCCGTGATCCATATCTGGTTCCCAAATTATGTCACAATCTCTCATTAGACTGAGCACATTAACCAAATAAATCTTATTTCCTCATAACATTTACTTTCAAAGAAGCTCCTTTGATCAGCAAGGCCAAGAAGAGGGCAAAAAATATGCTTCTATTTATCATAAATGATCCAGACAAAGAGACTTAACAATTAATTGAATAAAGTTTGAATTGGTCATGGGTGAGCAGAACGGAGAAGTCGAGAGAGAGAGAGAGAGAGAGAGAGAGAGAGAGAGAGAGAGAGAGAGAGAGAGAGAGAGAGAGAGAGAGAGAGACACAGAATCCACCCACCCTGCCGCAAATGTAATCAGACGACATGGCAAACAGGGCCAGGTGTAAATTTACGTAGGCATACGGCATGGCAAACGCAACAAGAGACGTTAATTTTACCGCAGAGATAAAGAGATGAAGTTAATTAAAATGCTCCGGCTCTAATCACTGGAGCACAGCCGCTTTAAAGAGAAAAATACATGCCTTGTCAAAGTGTGTCAGCGCTGGAGAGAGAGGGAGAGAGCATGCTGTGTTCCTCTCTGGAAACTGGGAATGAATTATCTAATCAAAGATAAATTTGCTTGGTGAGCAATAGCCAATCAGATACTCAGATGGTGTGCCGCAGAGCTAAACGCCGTAGGAGGTGAGATACTTTAATAAGCTCATTTGAGCACATCTGAATCCATCAGAATGACAGCATGCATTAGATATGAGTGCATGAGAGGTGCCATTGATGGTGGTTACAGGTGTACTGCCTTATTATTTTTCTGTGCCAGGATTTCGAGGCACCTAGCAGGTGATTTCGAAATGGGATTCTGTAGATAACCATGACTGTACAAAACTCTACATTTGCTTAAAGTTGGAGAAGCAGGAGGGAGCCACTCATGAGTCAGACTATTACAAATCTTTTTATATTAAAAAGCCATTTAAGTCAAAAGTTTACATACACCTTGCAGAATCTGTTAAATGTTAATTATTTTACCAAAAAAAGACAGATCATACAAAATGCATGTTATTTTTTATTTAGTACTGACCTGATTAAGATACTTCCTATAAAATATATTAACAAATAGTCCACAAGAGAAAATAATGTTCAAAAGTTTACATACACTTGATTCTTAATAATGTGTGGTTACCTGAATGATCCACAGCTAGGCTTTTTTTGTTTAGTGATAGTTGTTCATGAGTCCCTTGTTTGTCCTAAACAGTTCAACTGCCTGCTGTTCTTCAGAAAAGTCCTTCAGGTCCCACAGATTAATTGGTTTCTCAGCATTTTTGTGTATTTGAACTCTTTCCAACAATGACTGTATGATTTTGAGATCCATCTTTTCACACTGAGGACAACTGAGGGACTCATTTGCAACTATTACAGAAGTTTCAAACACTCACTGATGCTTCATAAGGAAAAACAATGCATTAAGATCCAGGGGTGTAAACTTTTGAACAGAATAAGGATGTGTACATTTTTCCTATTTTGCCTAAATATCTTTTTTTTCTTCATTTAGTACTGCCCTTCAGAAGCTACAGAAGACACTTACATGCTCCACAGAAAACAAAAAAAGTTTACCCTGATCTTCGAATTCAAAAAAGTTTTCACCCACCGGCTCTTAATTCATTGTGTTTTCTTCTGAAGCATCACTGAGCATTTGAACCTTCTGTAATAGTTGCATATGTAATTGTTGGAAAGGGTTCAAATACACTAAAATGAAAAAAATAATTTGTGGGATTTTTCTGAAGAACAGCAGGCAGTTTAACTGTTCAGGACAAACAAGAGACTCATGAACAACTATCACTAAAGAAAAACTGCTGTGGATCATTCAGGTAACAACACAGTATTAAAAATGAAGTGTATATACACTTTTACTGTATCTTTTCAACTTTATCTATTCATATGCTGTATAATAGTTTCTACTTATTAAGCCTCAGGGTAACCTGAGTCATTCAGGCATCAAACTTTTGACAGCAGAAGAAGAATATTGGTTGAAAAATCTTGTTTTGTTGAAAATTCTCTCAGTGAAATGATTGCAATACTTTTTCTAAAGCAGAGAGAGAGAAATACTTTGAATGACTGATTAAAAAAAAATGTTTTAATTGTCCTCTGCATTTAGAACTTATATGAGTATAGTTTTGTAACTGTGAAATTCAAAGTTTTCATTTTTCGTGACATAAAAAAGCATTCTGGAGGTCAACAAGGAAAAAAAATCTTGAAGTTGAGTTATGGCTAATGACACATTTGACATCACATCTTTTGCTCGCAGTTGGACAAATTTTTTTACACATAGAAAGAAAGTGATCATACGCTTATGATTAACCTCACGCTTCCTGTTGAATAAGACAAAATGTCATTAAATCAGTCCAGCAGAGAAAATGGGAAACCTTAACATTTCTTACAGCCAAAGTTAATACATTTATTTGATAAAGCGCTTCATACAAACCTAGGAGTATTGTTCATGGCCTCGTCACGTCTCTCACACAAGGTTACACGAGGTGGTGACTTTAAGACAAAAGCTGCTCAATTCACACATGTATAAGAAAGCAAAACCTGCTCTCTCATTTATTATTTCTGCTGAAAACTTCTAGGTAGTGCCAGGAATTATTCTGTATTATGCTTTTTGTTTGCAGTGGCAAAAAGCCACACGAAAATCTCCCAAGTATGTGAACGTGATGGCTAAAGTGTACTTTTTCGCCAAAGCGCTTGACACAAAAGCAACCCAAATCAACCTTTTTATCCTCAATGAAATGGATGTATTGGATGCTACAGCATAATCCAAACTAATTCCATCCGCCCAACAACTTCACCTCATGATCTGCGCCTGTGAAACTGTCTGGTGACACTCTCAGTGAACCCGACAGCATCGCAAAGTGCTTAACCCCATAAAATGCCACACACCAGCTGGTGGGAGCAGATATTCAGGATCTTTATGTCTGTCAGGAAGATGAGGGTGTGAATTGCCCCCGTCTCTCGGCCTTGCTCAAGATTGCTGATTCCCCCATTCATTCTATCGCAATAACACCTCTCTGAATAGATAATCATCATTGGACGCTGATGTGAAACCGCCGCTGATCGGAAAGGAGATGAATGCACTTTTATACCTGATGTATCTCATTTCCGTGATTGTGTCAGTCAATGAAACAATCAGCAGCTGCTGCTCTAAGCCGCATTGTTCTATTCAATACGCTCTGTGAGTCATTAACTGTCCACAATCGCCCGTTTGAACAACTGATTAATGTTTTACTTATTCAACGCTGTAATAGAAAAGTGAAAGACCATCAGTGAGTTGACCTCTCCACGCATAAATTAAAAATTACTTTTTGATTTAGAATCAGCATTTAAGTGCTTTTCAGCTGAAAAAGTTGGATAAGGCCAATTCCAAGAACATGTCGACCTAAACTTATTTAATATGAAGAATATGAAGTGTTTACAATGATGAACGCAACCCCTTTTAAATTGTCAGTTGAGGTCTGCATTCAAGAGCTATAATGAAATATTGTAAGGAAAGGAAATGCATTATCCACTTGAGGTATGCAACAACAAAATTATTGTCAATCATGGCTTTAGAGGGATCAAAAGAACTGGCTATAAATAAACATTTTCCTCATTGTGTCAGGCAAATACTTTGCCATAACTTATGTAAGGTGCCATTTACAGAACTGTCACATAATACAGTCCATAATACAGTTTTTCTTTCCTCTCATTAATGTGGAAAAATTATGTTGTCTCCCAAAATGTAATTTCTGTATCTTTTTTCTGACATCTTGACTGTGTATCTAAGCCTTTTTAGGAAACCAAATAAAAATGATTAAATATGATAATTAGCGCTTTCTCTGTTAAGTTGCATTTCATGTTTTTACTGCACATGTCTCATCTGTATTTCTGGAATTGCTCATAAGACAGTGTGTTGCAGTCATATTTACCATGACGAATGATTTGTGCTGCCCGTCAGTCCATTTTCCTGTGCTGCCTCAATTTATTATATTTCAAAGTTTCACGGATGAAATAGCTTTCACATAACACATAGATTTCACATAGCAGCGTCTTAAAAGTTTGTACCTTCCTGCCAAGATTTTTTTTTTCCATCACATTAAGGTCCCTGGAAAGCAAGAAGATTTTGACTCAATGTGCCGTTTTATCTGACTTTCTTTTCGGCGTGAACATTTTTCCATTATTCCAGAGCCTTCAGTATGTTTTGGCAGTGCTAAGCAATACTGTACTTGAAGGTCTGTTAACGACAACTCATTAACACATAATAAATGAGCTCCTTAGGAACAGAAAGGGAGATAACGAATGCATTGTGGACACTGGCATCACGCTAATAATTCACGTCCATGCTTGTGAACACACTTTCTTCTACGGCTTACTGCTGTTTCTCAGTCAAACCTAGAACACAAACCCCTAGCAGGGTCCAAAATTAAGTTTTTGTCTTATCAACTAATGCTGAGTAAGCTGAGTAAATTGAGTAAAGTTTACCTTCCATAAATACTTCAAACCAGCCATGAAACTGTATTCTGCATTGTTTTATCCAATAATTAATTAATAGTTACATATTACATATTACATACAATACATATTACTACTAGTTGTGCATAGAAGGTTGAGAAAGTGGGAATAAACAAGACTTTGTGTGGATGCAAACGACAAAGAAGGAACTAAACTACAGTAGAAGGGGGACATGGCACGTGTTTCCATGGTAATTAAAGCAGACATCTGTAATGGTGTACAACTTGACCTGAATCTGTCTAGGGGGTAAACCAGGAATGACTGTCAACGTGTCCCTGTTTAGTGCCATACAACAACACTAATGGAGAGACGCAATGATAGACACTGTACTTTATCACCCCTGCACTCTAGACACAATTAATCTGCTAATGTTTATTAAAACAGATGTGAACGGATTCAATTTCCCCTGTGCTCAGTGGCGCCCCCCACTGCTTGCTCTTTCCATGTACTATTTAATTGCTATTTATTCACCACAAATGAAAATTCATTGCCATCTGGTGTGACTTGAAACCTCCGCCCCTTAAACCTCTTCTAAACAGGCCTGATAGTGGAAAAAATTCCTGAGCCTGAACTTTTTTCCCTTGCCCCCGAGGTGAGTGGGGTGGAGGTACTATGTATGCGACGCACTTTTAACACATAACTTGTTGGTTCAGTTCAGTCAGATAAAGGTTTTTCATTTCAGCCTTTATCCCATTAAAATGAATAAATCAAGTATATAATGAATAACATTTTTTTAAAACAATGTCCTAATTGTTTAGATTTTTAGAAAGCACATTAACTTCTTTCACATTTACAACTCTGTGTTTGCATAAAAAAACATTGGTCGAGATTTGCAATAATCTGACCAAAAACAGCTAAAAATTTGGACGTGCAAATTAATTCTATGTCACGAGGGGGCGCTTTAGGAGCGCTGAAATATTACGGTTTCCCTAAGAATGGCTGAAAGCAAAGCAGCATTAACGCTGTTTTATCAGTCATGAAATGAAAATGCCAACGACACGTTTCTGAGGACAGTCGGTTCCCTTCAGATACATTCATATAAAGACAACAGTGCCCCGTGTTGACTTTGAAACGTGCAGTGAGCATATTTATTCAATGAAATCATTGCCTCTTAAAGTTTAATCCAGCTCTATCGCGATTCTCGTCTTTCCGTCCCCAACTGTAAGACCTCTTAAAATAATGAATCCTCTTCTTTTACTATTTAAAATATTTACCACTTTTTATGGCTTTAAATTTGATACAACTAAATTGAGGAGTTTTAAGGACCCCATGAGCCCTCTACTTCAGGATAGCCCGTCGGGCAGCCGGTCAAATAATGTTGGTAGCCCGACTGGAAAACCCAATAGCTCCGGGACGTCGGGCTAGCGATTTTGCGAGCCCTGTAAATATGCCTTTATCGAAATCCTTAATGTCTTCCCCTTGCTTCATAAACATAGCCATGACTTACGGTTTGAGTTGCCAGTAGGAGACAATTGTACAGTATGGGAGCTAAAAACACCTTCGCGCATGGAGCATTGCCTTAACCTGTTTCAATCTATTTGACAAAGACACAAGGCCCGCCCCTTCCCTACTTCTGATTGGCTCATCGGCTAGAATGTGACTTGTTTGAGTCGTTGAGCGTTAAAGCTGCTCTCTGACCTGCACATCTCAGATTTAGAGAAATGACAGAGCAATATCCGCGAACCTGTTTTTTTTTTTTTTTCCGCAGCCACAGTACGCCGGAAATCCGGCGTGGTGCCGGAACGCTATCACCCCTGTCTAAAAAGACCCCTCCTGATATTACCCATTACATTGAAGGCATAACAGTAAATCACTTCTCCATCTTCTCTCAGCCATCATCGCCTAGAAAGTTTTGGCAGCTTTCTCTGCTGATGCTTGGCTGGAGGACCCACAGACCACTCTCAGAAATGGGCCATGTTTCCACTGACTTTTCAACAGTGTAATGTACAACAGTACACCGGACCACGTAGCCCTGCTACTAAGATAAAGATTAATTTTAAGAGATGAATTTGTGTTAATGCCAGCACAAGCATGTAATAGTCAGTCATTTATAGAGGTTCAAGCGCATAGTGCTGAAACCCTATTGTATTTGTTAGAATGGTCACGAATCAGCGATCTCCACGTAATACTGGTCATGCAGACCAAACCATAAGTCATAAAGACTTAAAACTTGAAGGTACAGTAGTACTCACACCACCGACAACGTCACAAAGGCTCGACCCAATTGGCCTGATCTTATGTCATTGGAATACTTGGCTCATTTTCAACAAAAAATACTTGGTTTTTCATCCAATCGGAAACCAAACCAGTGCAGAAAGATTCTCTGGAGAGTGAATATCAATAATTATCAAAATTATTTTCCGTCACAAAGGGACACCAAAATGTTTGAAAGGGGCAGGGCCACTTTTAGTAAAATGCCTGTAACTCCTGAACGGAATGAGATCAATTCGCCAAACTCAGAACACTTATGTACGAGTTTAATATGAGATTGCAGGACAAATCACGGAGCTTGGCCACTTGGTGGTGCTATAAGAGAGAAAAAGACCTACGCAACCATTTGTCCTATCAACATAAAAAAATCGCTGAGCATGGTCTTGGTCTAAAGTGCCGCAAGTGTCTAAGGACATTTGCATATCTCAAAAAAACATGGCTGCCATTGGCTAATGATTTTTGTGCACCTATTAAACATGGTTAATGGAGGCCAATCAGACCGAAACTCGTGGGGCCTGTTTGACTCAATCTGCCAATAGGGGGTGATATTGCTTTTTTCAAGGGTGTAAATGATTGTGCATGGCAACATTTTTCATATTTGTATCATATGACAGAACTCCTCATTCCAACTTTGCCTTTAGAACCACAGCTGTCCATCAAATCTTTTGTTAAATGATTGCAAAGATGTAAAAACTTTTGTGAACTAGTCCTAGGTTTTTCGCACAAAAGGTTTTTCTTGAAATAAACACTGCAGTACAATTCTCTGAACTCTATAGGTCAAATAATTATCAAAACAAATGTTGAAATTTACCCTTTGGGAAGCTATTACGGGGTAATTTGGAAAAGGAGCCTGTCCGTAACAGCCATAAATGTTACAAAACATAATATTTCTTTGTAAATGACCTGTATTTGCAAAAAAAAAAAAAAGGCTTGCTACATAATGTCTTTTTTCATATGTGCTTAACTCTGTGGGGTCGACGGTCATGCCAGCTCACTTTTCAAGATTAGTGCGAAAGATGCTAAAAATACTCTGTCTCACTCACAATAACAACTAAACTTTTGTGCTTTTTATAATAAAGAAAAAACACAGAGTGCTTTCCCTGTCTTCACTGTCTTAAAGCACTTGAACCCTGGTAATAGCTGCTTGTAGCTATATTTTAATTATTTATTTTTAAATATGTAACAAAGTCAGTAGTTAACATAAATTTGAAGGAAAAAAATCATTATGCTTATAGGTGTTATGAACTGAGAAATCAAAATTTCCTTGATCTTTTGACATATTAGAGATCATTGTCCTATAAAACCACCCTGTAAGTTTCGGAACTCAAAACGTTCTCATTAATGTCATTAACAGCTTATACTGAAGCCAATCTGCCAAAACAACAGAAGAGAATTAATGCTTGCTACTACTGTACATCACTGCCTGTTTAGCCCCGCCCACCAATAAAGATGGCTCCGAAGACAAGACACTGTGTTGTGCCAAGTTGTGAAAAAACACATTCTTTGCTAATCTTAAAATTAGGAAAGAGTGGATGAAATGAAGCTAGCGCAAGTTCTGGCAGGAAGACTCAATCGTTCGCGTCACTAATTACCTCCTCATCTTCCAATCATATCATTACTGTAGCTTTAAAGGGTAGCGCTTACCATGTCTGAGTTCGCAGATGCTGTTGCTCCAGCACACAGCCGTGAAACTGGATTCCAGCCGCAGTTGCAAGGAGCGGAGCTGTTAACTCTCTCAAACTGACAGGATTTATCACGGATACCATGGTTACTTCATTAAAAACGACTGTCGGCATAGTTTAACGTGAACCGTGCGGTTCTCCTCCTCTGCGGATGTGTTTGCGGTGCAGGAGTCGTAACAATGTACCGTCGTCTCGCTGGCGGCGGTAGACAGAAGCAGCGGCTAGAGCCCAGTCTGGCGAATCTGTGAGCTCGAGCTGCTCAAGCGGCGGCATGAGGCTCTGATCGCCAGCGCGCTCGCGCTACACGCGCCAACCCGAGCCGGAGAGAGCCGAGCGGCCGAGCGCCGACACGAACCCGCGGTGCTCACCGATGCCATCGCTCCCGTACCTCCATCCTCGAAGCCCAGCAAGCTCTCCAGCCTCGATCTAGGTAAATCCTATTTTTTTTTTCTACTGGTGGTGGTGTTTTGCCAAAGCGGTTGGCACTTTCACGAATTGCATGGCTAGCTACTAAAGCAAGATGGCCTGCGGGTTATACGTCTGTCAAACAGCTGTACACGCTATAGGTTCAAGTGGCTGCAGCTTATGCTGCCTTCATGCGCTATCGTAATTATAAATACCAAAGCTATCAAGACGGCCCGTGGCCCATGCGTTCTATCAGAAGATGGCCTGTGTATTCAATCATGCGTTCTATCCAAAGATGGCCTGTGTATTTATTCATGCGTTCTACCAAAAGACGGCCTGCGTATTCAATCATGCGTTCTATCCAAAGACGGCCTGTGTATTTATTCATGCGTTCTACCAAAAGATGGCCTGTGTATTCAATCATGCGTTCTACCAAAAGAGGGCTGTGTATTCAATCATGCGTTCTATCAAAAGAGGGCTGTGTATTCAATCATGCGTTCTATCAAAAGAGGGCTGTGTATTCAATCATGCGTTCTATCAAAAGATGGCCTGTGGCCCATGTGTTCTATCAAAAGATGGCCTGTGGCCCATGTGTTCTATCAAAAGATGGCCTGTGGCCCAAGCGTTCTATCAAAAGATGGCCTGTGGCCCAAGCGTTCTATCAAAAGATGGCCTGTGGCCCATGTGTTCTATCAAAAGATGGCCTGTGGCCCATGTGTTCTATCAAAAGACGGCCTGTGGCCCAAGCGTTCTATCAAAAGACGGCCTGTGGCCCAAGCGTTCTATCAAAAGATGGCCTGTGGCCCAAGCGTTCTATCAAAAGATGGCCTGTGGCCCATGTGTTCTATCAAAAGACGGCCTGTGGCCCAAGCGTTCTATCAAAAGATGGCCTGTGGCCCAAGCGTTCTATCAAAAGATGGCCTGTGGCCCATGTGTTCTATCAAAAGATGGCCTGTGGCCCAAGCGTTCTATCAAAAGATGGCCTGTGGCCCATGTGTTCTATCAAAAGATGGCCTGTGGCCCATGTGTTCTATCAAAAGATGGCCTGTGGCCCATGTGTTCTATCAAAAGATGGCCTGTGGCCCATGTGTTCTATCAAAAGATGGCCTGTGGCCCAAGCGTTCTATCAAAAGATGGCCTGTGGCCCAAGCGTTCTATCAAAAGATGGCCTGTGGCCCATGTGTTCTATCAAAAGATGGCCTGTGGCCCATGTGTTCTATCAAAAGATGGCCTGTGGCCCAAGCGTTCTATCAAAAGATGGCCTGTGGCCCAAGCGTTCTATCAAAAGATGGCCTGTGGCCCAAGCGTTCTATCAAAAGATGGCCTGTGGCCCATGTGTTCTATCAAAAGACGGCCTGTGGCCCAAGCGTTCTATCAAAAGATGGCCTGTGGCCCAAGCGTTCTATCAAAAGATGGCCTGTGGCCCAAGCGTTCTATCAAAAGATGGCCTGTGGCCCAAGCGTTCTATCAAAAGATGGCCTGTGGCCCATGTGTTCTATCAAAAGATGGCCTGTGGCCCATGTGTTCTATCAAAAGATGGCCTGTGGCCCATGTGTTCTATCAAAAGATGGCCTGTGGCCCATGTGTTCTATCAAAAGATGGCCTGTGGCCCATGTGTTCTATCAAAAGATGGCCTGTGGCCCATGTGTTCTATCAAAAGATGGCCTGTGGCCCATGTGTTCTATCAAAAGATGGCCTGTGGCCCAAGCGTTCTATCAAAAGATGGCCTGTGGCCCATGTGTTCTATCAAAAGATGCCCGTGGCCCATGCGTTCTATCAAAGGATCGCCCTGTTTCACGTCGCAATCAAGGATACCAGGAGCATATGCTCATTTTCAAAAAAAAAAAAAAAAAAAAACAGCTAGTGGTTCATTTAAGTTAATATATATAATATAATTTCATTTAAGTTGGCACTCATCTAAATCTAATTTGTTTCTCTTTCTTTCTCCATCTAAGCCAGGAACCCCAGGATTCACAACCGTAAGGTAATTTTAAAACCGTCCTTTGGGGGTGGGCCCCGTTCTGGTGGATCCTTAAGTCCACCTATCTTTGGGGGTTAGCGGCGCCCCCGCCTTCGTCTTCAGGCGGGACTCGCTGTTTCCGTACCCTCGGAATGCGAGTTACGAACGGGGCCTACGCCAAAGAACCGGATTGCTTGCTGAGCTTCTACATAAATGTAATCCGTGTAGTATAAATTCTCCCGAGTCTTTCTGGTAGAAATGAAGCTAGCGCAAGTTCTGGCAGGAAGACTCAATCGTTCGCGTCACTAATTACCTCCTCATCTTCCAATCATATCATTACTGTAGCTTTAAAGGGTAGCGCTTACCATGTCTGAGTTCGCAGATGCTGTTGCTCCAGCACCTCCATCCTCCCCACCTCCACCAAGATGGAATCTCTCCTCCAACTCCTCTATTCTACCAAGCTGGGTCATCCCTCTATTACCACATCCATCAATCAGGCTATCCCCTTCTTCACGAAGACCTCAGATTGTCTTCCTCAATCCTCACCATCACCAGTTGGCCCCTTTCCTGACTCCGCGGGGGGGTTAGCGGCGCCCCCGCCTTCGTCTTCAGGCGGGACTCGCTGTTTCCGTACCCTCGGAATGCGAGTTACGAACGGGGCCTACGCCAAAGAACCGGATTGCTTGCTGAGCTTCTACATAAATGTAATCCGTGTAGTATAAATTCTCCCGAGTCTTTCTGGTAGAACTTTATTTTTAATAAAGAACCAGACCACATCAGTAAGAACTTGATCCTTTGTTCGCTTCATTTTGTGGATTGGTTTACAAACCAGGCAGAATTTGACGCAGGATTTTCAGAAAGATTAAAACTAAAAGATGATGCTCACAATGAAGTGCTAGCCAATCATAGCAGTGGATGTTTACTGGCGAGTCTACAATTCGCCAGAGTATTCTGAAAAAGGGGTTCAAAACAGGACAAAAAATAGCATATTACTTCTAAATTATGATGTGTTGTATTTTTTGCTGTAAAATTCTTGATAATATCATAAGTGGACCTCAGAGAACAGTACAAAACAATAAAAAAAGGCAGTTCATGACCCCTTTAAATCTTATGCAAGCATGGTTTTCCTCACTGAAACAAAGTATTTTATTTTGACAAGTCTTGATCTTAATTTCCCTTAGAATATGGGTTGAGTAAATGTGTTTTAAGTCTCTGTACATAGCAGGCATGAAACATTAGCATTTGATTAATTTACAGTATAGCACACCAATGTTTGGCCCTACGGCTAGTCACTAATCATATATTGTCATTACAATTTGTTGACCACATTTCTCAGACATAATTTTCCATAATATTATTACTCAGCCTCAGTCTAAAATAAGAAAAAAACTTTGAAAATCAAACATGAAAGGTATTTGAAACCGGCTCTCGAGTTGTACTGTTGCACTGTACTCTGTTGGAATGAACTGAAGAGGGCATCGGACATCAATATAACATCAGGCTGAGGTTGAACCCCAACGTCAGACAGACGTTACGTTTTGGTTGAGAATTAAAATCAGGTTGACATCAGTATGCTGACCTAATGTTGGATTTTGCTACACAACCTGAAATGATTGGTTTTGGACATCAAATTAACGTTGACATTAGTCGTTGAATTGACATTAAATTTTGGTCACATGACGTCGCAACTAAAATTGAACCAAATATCAACTTCCACTGATGCTGCCTGCTGAACGTAACCTCTCACATACCACTATGTTACAGCATTCAAAGACGTCACAAACAGGTTACTTATTCCATCCATACAAAACAGTAAGTAATTTATTCTTTTTGCACAAGTCATGTTCGTTTCCATTTCTCTTTTTGCATCAGTGATCTATTTCGGGGAGCGATTTTTGGAGTGGACAACTGGGGTGCTAGGTGACATTATTGTTCAGGACAAACCCAGCAGAGCCTGTAGTATTGCTGCTTCTGACAAACTCGTACTGGCAATTCAGACATCCACAGCCAAGCTCTGTTAAACAGCACTTTGAATTTATTGTCTTACCTCTTCTGCTTCAAACACACCTCCTATCAGACTCGCTTTCATTTGCTTTAAAACACACATCCCTGCTGAGGAAAATAAGCTTAAAACAGCATAAAGTGGTTTGCTGGTCTCCTGCCTGCTGTTTAGTTTTAGTCGGCTGGCCAGACTGGAAAACCTTCTAACCACCATTAAGCTGGCCTAATTTGGGATAACCAATATTCCCATATAAAATATTAAAACCTCAAATACCACAGTATACTATAAAATGTACTTAAAGAGGTTAAAAAAACATTTCCAATGTCAAAATACATTTTTGGTGAATGCAGATACATTTGTTTTTAATATGGGACCATGTAGCACAAAACCAGTCATTGTTTTTTAAACAATAGGCCTACATATAATACAATATATACATTATACATACTAAAAGCTAAGATACAACTATTTGAAAATCAGGAATCTGAGGGTGCAAAAAAATCTAAATATTGAGAAAATCGCTTTTAAAGTTGTCCAAATGAAATTCTTAGAAATGCATATTACTAATCAAAAATTAAGTTTTAATATATTTATGGAAGGAAATGTACACATTTTCTTAATGGAACATGATCTTAATATTCTAATGATTTTTGGCATAAAATAAAATTTATCGATAATTTTGATCCATTAGATATATTTCGAGAATATATTAAAAATGTCTATGATATGTAAGGAAGAAATGTACTGAAATATATTTATGCACATATATTTTAATATTGTTTGTGCAGACAGGTCATTAAAACGTGAACTACCTCATAAATAAACAAATAAAGTGTGAACTATTGCCAGGTTTAAAAGGTGATCTGTGATTTATAACCATACCTAATGTCTATAGCTTGTTTTCTCCTCCATTAGCCCTCTTTCTCCTGCTCGTGAATGGGATCATATCCCTGAAATTGTACAATCATACCTTCCACAAAGATACGTGATGAACTGTACTGTGAAATACTACCTCTGTGGAAGATCGTAGCCAGATTCTAATGAGATTCAAGCCAACGTCTGTGTGTTTGTGGGTGACTTCAGACGATTCCAGGGAGCACGTGGGTCAAATCTGTTCTACAGACATGTTTCCCTTAGGGCCATATATTATCGTCAGCAAATGTTTGATAATGTGTTAAGCATTAGCTCCAGCTCAGTCTGAAATCTCCACCGCACGCCGCAGGGCAATTGGCCGGTTTCTCTGTATTCCTCTGATCTTCGCTTTACACATGCGCCATATTCTTTACATTCTCTACATTTATTTCCAGTGGACACTGGATTTAATGGTCAGATGAACAGAGTGATGTTGCTAACGCTACACATATTAAACCCTGTCTGGAGTTATGATGCCCTGATTGTGTTTGTCATATTTACCAGTGATGGATGGTTTGTTTCCCATCAGTGCTTTTTTTAGAAAGGTTTTTGTGTGCTTGTGTATTTTGTTACATCCTTGTGCATAAGGGCTTATTTGTGTGTTTGTGCTCAAGAGCTAAGCACAAAGGAGCAGAGGGCTTGGAAGATAATCAGAATCTTTCTTCATGGTCATCTATCAAGACCAGGTTCGCACAACAGCCTGACCCGAGCGCTGAATCATATGCTACAATTACCATCATCAGGCGGTCACGGTTAAAGGTATTTGATATGTTAAAAACAAGCCTGTTATAAGAGGTAGGAGACAATGGCTGTTTTGGTTGTTTTTACACCAAGAAGGAAAAAACTCTGGAGTCTGGATAGAAGATTAATGACTGTGTAGACTGATGGGATAGGATTGATGGATAGATGGATAAATGATGGACATGCAGAATGTGTTAAATGTGAAATTTAAAATCATTTGAAACATCCTTGCTGAATAAAAGTATTAATTTCTTTCAAAGAAAGAAAGAATGAAAAAATGTACTGACCCCAAACTTTGAACAGTAGTGTATATTGTTACAAAAGATTTCTATTTTGAATAAATGCTCTTCTTTTTAACTTTTTATTCATCAAAAATCGGCTGATGAAAATTCAGCTTTGCATCACAGAAATAAATCATATTTTAAAGTATATTCAAATAGAAAACTGTTATTTTAAATTGCAATAACATTTCTGTATTTTTGTATCTTACTGATCCCAAACTTTTGAACAGCAGTGTATATGTAATTCATACTTTACTTAACTGATTGTTTCAAATGTAATAAGCTCAACATAGGCTCATTGGAAATATGTCTCTATATACTTTTCTCTATATACAAATCACTGCAGTTTCCAGTTGAAATGAACATTAGATGCAAAACTCTGACAACTTTTAAATATTTTTTAGACAAAGTATGATTTACACACAGAGTTTTGATTAATAAAGTCTAATTTTAACAAAGTTACTTGCAGAATATTATATCATGACTTCACAACAATTTTAACATCCTGTGTGATTTGAAAATGCATACTTCTGAACGTTGTTGTCACTTATGCAGCTTCGTATGAGTTTTCTAAATCAGTAGGTTTGCTCAGTAGCTCACTCGATTTTGAGTGATTAAGAGCTCCAGTACAAACCCTGTGAAACTACAGTTCAACAAAACAGCTCAAATCCGCATAAGGAAGTTAAAATATCAACAAATCCGCTTTTATATCACTTTTTAACACTATCGGTTAGGTTTAGGGTTGGGTTTGGTGTAGGGGATATTTCCAATATGATAGAGCATTAATCTTTAGCAACACTACCCGTATATTTGAATTCTGAACAGCCGCAATATGTACCTCAAGCAGCATAATGAAAACGCAGCAATACGTGCCAGTACCAATGTAATAAAAACATGCCAAGGTCACAAATTGAATGTGTTTTAGCACCACTCCACATTTCACTTAGAAACTGCCACGAAACATGCAGTAAGGTATGTAATTACGGTGTTGCAGAAGTATATAGAGACACATATTTCCAATAAAGCCCGGGTTGAGTCATTTGGTCATTTACTTAACAGATTAATTCAAACACAAATATACAGTCAGTTTATTTTATTTTTATTGAATTGTTCTTTAGCCTTTCATTAATTCCATTAAAACAAACCAAGTAGCACATATTCTGACCCCTTATGTACACTGCATATGTCTGCAACGCGTTACGGCTCCAACACGGTCACCGGAGCTGATCGCGGCCACTCCAGTCAATGCTTATGTTTACACAAGCGGCACGTTTTAGATGCGTCCCAGAAGCATCTTTTCTCACTGCTTCACTAAAGATAGGCGCCTAGCCACAGAAAATACAAAATAAAAGTTAAAAAATACTGTCAATTTCAAAATAAACACCCTGTGCAGACTCCCAATTGTATTTCACATCACTTCACAAACCTTTTTTGTCTTTTTACATCTGATGAACCTTTATGTTTCACAAAAGGTTCTTCGTGGAGAAAGAAGGTTCTTCAGATTATAAAAAGGTAAGACAGAGATGGTTCTTTAAAGAAGCTTTGACTAAATGGCTCTTTGTGGAACCAAAAATGGTTTTTCTATGGCAGGGGTGCTCAACTCTGTTCCTGGAGATCTACCCTCCTGCAGAGTTCAGCTCCAAGCCTGATCAAACACACCTGAACTAACTAATTAGGGTCTGAAGGAGCACTTGATAATTACAGACAGGTGTGTTTGCTCAGGGTTGAAACTAAACTCTGCAGGAAGGTAGATCTCCAGGAACAGGGTTTGACACCCCTGTTCTATGGCATCGCTGTAAAGAACCTTTTAAAGCACCTTTATTTTTAAGAGTGTAGGAGGCCAGAAATGGATGACGAGAGGTTCATTTAGACAATTTACCCATACTAGAACACAAAAAATCAAGACGTAATCTTACGAATCCGGTCGCTTCTCTTCTGAAATGTTCCTGGTGTGATTTGGCACCACATGGAGAACGAAACAAAACTTTGTTGAAGCCATAACGCGCCACAGGCATGCGTACTGCCCTCCAAAGGCAAAGTGCAGTAACTACACATTTGGTCAAAATTGAGTTAAGGCTTAAAATGGGCTTTGTGACAACTGTTTTGTCTTGTGGCAAAGTCTCCTGGTTCAATTTTGTCCCGTTTCAGAGAAATTAGAGTGTCAAAATTGCAGTAACTACAAAATCCAAACTAATACCATATATGGTGTTAAAACTTTAAAGGCATTTTTCTCAGTTTCAGTGTTGGCGTAGTTACTGCACTTTGCCTTTGTAGGGCAGCGTAGTATAAATAAGGGGTGAGTGTCATCTAGACTGATTTATAAAATGTGCTCTGCTCACAATAAACACCTTATTTTGTTTCCAACATTATTTATTTCCTAACAAAGTCTAAATTTAAAGGGTTAAACAGTTGAGAATCACTGCTCTAGTTACCTTAGCGTAATGTTACAGTTACAGTCTAGTAAGCTCCAAATTGCCACAGAGAGACTTGTACAGAATTTCACACGCGAACTGAAACAAGGACTTGGCACTTGACAACAATTTTTCTTGTTTTATTAACAATAGCTCTCAAGTGAGTGTGCATACAGCTAGATTAAATTCCCTCAAAGCTTTCAAGTGCGCAAATCTTTTCTTTTGTTTCCTGTAACATGCACATCGGGCCATTAGCAACACCACATAATCCAATTGCCCACTTTTACACACTCTTTGGTTATCTCAGTGGATCTGAAGATCACATTAGGACTGATCTCAGGGGACTGGCTGTGATTATATTACTGTACCATCAGGGTAGAGGTTTATCAAATTAGTACTTCAAAAACGCATCCATATGTGGGTGTCCTTATGAGTGTGTGTGCCTTTTTTGGTTTAAACAGGAAGTGGCATCTGCTGTCTGGTTGAGACTGATTACATGAATAATGTTCTCCGGGTCAGAGGGGTCACCCCTAAATCATCGGAGGTCAAATAGCCTCTGGCTGCTACCCCAAACCCATCTACTCCAAATGGAGATGCATCTAATCTGGGAGTAATTGGCAATCAAATTTGCCCTCTTGCACACAGAGTGCGTCTGATCTTGCCCTCCTCCTGCATCACTTTCTCCTTCCCTGTCTTTCTTGGCAGAGGACAGGCTGATGTATCACCTAATCGCTCTTGTCCTCGGGGTGTGTATGTGTGTGTGGCTAGGCTTAGGCAAAAGTAACTATTGAGGAAATTGTCACATGATGAAGAAAAAAAAGAAAGAGTAGGTTGGTTTAAAAACACCCCAGGGTCTGATTTCTCAAATTACTCTTGTGCACTTGGGAACCAGGGATTCTGAGTCTTGAGAGAAGGAAGGAAAGAATATTGAAAAGCAAACTCTGTGCTTCATATTGTCTACATATTGCCTATTAATGGATCTCTCATTGCTAGAACGAAACTTGCATAAAAAGTACCTTTTGTACCTTTTCAGATTCTTGTGATGCACCTGCAGAAGACAGATTCAAGTGGAATAAAATCAAACCATGTATGAAAGCTTCAAGCTTTAGTTTCATCCTTGAGCATCTCACAGTCTAGATGAACACGTAACAGCTGCACAAGGAAGAAAACAAGCTATTTCTGTCTGTCATGGTTATACGAGGACAAACAGTGATGACTGTTTCTTCATTTCAAGTCCATCAAGGTGTCTATATTGAAGCTTGTGTCCATTTTTCTCTCAGGGCAAGCATAAGTATAAAAATGAATATCATCTAATTTCTTCAACCATCCCTTACAGTGCTCTTTCAATTACAACCTTCAAATTTTCAATTGAAACTAAAAAAACTCTTGAAACCTCTCTTCCTTTTGTGGTGTCTGTGGGATATAGGTGTGAATACATGGAAATGTCAGAATTAAATTAGGAAAGCTATAACCAGAGGGTGGAGAAGAAATAGTCAAATGACTTTATAAAAGAAAGAAGTGAAGTAGAGAAAGAGAAAATGAGGGTTACATATGCAAAATCAAAGCAAAATCCTTAACAACATGAGTTTTGGGCTCTCGTATCACTCATTGAAGTTCTGTTCTCCTTATTTGACTTGCTGTGTCTGTGTGTGTGTGTGTGTGTGTGTGTGTGTACCTGGTATTCATCACGTTATGGGGACCAAATGTCCCCACAAGGATAGTAATACATTTTGACCTAGTGGGGACATTTCTCAGGTCCCCATGACGAAACAGGCTTATAAATCATGCACAATGAGGAAGTGTGTGTGTGTGTGTGTGTGTGTGTGTGTGTGTGTGTGTGTGTGTGTGTGTGTGTGTGTGTGTGTGTGTGTGTGTGTGTGGAGAATCAAATCAACAATCAAACACAAGCTTAAAGAAGGAAAATATTCATAATCTTTTTGGCATGTGTATGTGCAGATTGATTATACCGCAGCAGAAAACAGCAAAAGCTTTAATTTCCCAAAGCATATTTCCCTGTCTCCTTCATCTCTCCCTGCAGCAAGGAATAAGAGAGACAGACACTAGGGAGCAGAATTACTCCAGAAATGTACAAGAAATAGGCAAGATTGCAATGTAAGAAGAGAACATATGGAGATTACATATCTTCTGTCTCATTCAGTGAGTGAATCTGTTTATATTCAAAGGATATTCAGCAAATAATAATAATAATAATAATTTAAAATAACCATTTTGCATTGTAATATATTCATAAAATGTAATTTATTCATGCGATGGAAAAGCTGAATTTTCAGCATCATTACTCCAGTCTTTGTGATCCTTCAGAAATCATTCTAATATGCTGATGTATTCAGTATAATTCGGTATTCTATATAAAACAATGTACACCAACTTTAAAGCATATATAGCATGCTATGTGTCATTCATAAAAGCTGTGAATTTTAGGTTAGGGTTGCTAGGTAAAGCGCGAGTGAGGATATAACAGCTCCTCCCCATCATTCTGTGCTCTTTTAGCTCAGTTTCCCCGTCTCCAGCTCTGTCATGTTAGTTTGAGCACCTCTAGTGAAAGCCTGTTCTCTGCTCTTCACAGCGCACACTCCAAAGCTTTTACCAGATGACAGCAAAGAAAAGGGTAAGAGATGAAAGACTAGACAGCTACACACACAAACCCACCAACAAAGAGACTGGAACATGACCAAATGCACAAGGATGACGTTACACTATGTATGCTCCTTACACGAGTGCAGGTACAAAAGCACGGCCAGAATAAGCAGTATAAAAACCCTCCAGCTGAAGATTATCCTTCGAGGAATACAACACAAAGAGATAGGAGAGAGAAAGAGACATCTGTGTGGGTTATGGGTAGCACAACATGTTCTCCTACACCAAATTCCCATTTAGAGACCCATGGCAGGCTCATATTTACAGCCTGAGGAAATGCATTGACACCCAAGGGAGCAAACGCATATACACACCTGAATTTGGTTATTACCGTAATGTGACATTTGTGGTTAGGAGGAAGGTTGTAGGTTGTTTTCTATTTCTACGGTCCACACAGTCAGTCTGCGAGGGAGTTTTCCAACAAGGTCTGCTCTCCCTAGTATAAAACAAATACAGTAAGTTAGGTAACTACATTAGTTGACATGAACTAAGAATAAACAATACTTCTACAGCATATATTAATCTTAATGTTAATTTCAGCATTTACTAATGCATTTGTCATGTATCTGGTCTGTCTTCTCATCATGAACTCTTGCACACACATTCTGGACTGCAATCCCCATAAGCCACTGCACCAATCACTGCACACAGCTGCTCCTTGTTTCCCTCTGAACTGATTGCTGCACACACCTGTTTCACATTTACCCACATGCATTTAAGCCACAGACATACACACTTCCTTGCGAAGTCTTATTGTTCCTATGGTCGTAATTCTAAGTGTTTATCTCTGTGTTGGATTCTCTGTGTATGACTCTGGACTGTGTACCCCGTTGACGATTCCTGCTACCTGCCATTGCGACCATTCCCTGTCTATCGAACTGTTTCCCGGATTACCTACGTTGTTCCTGTTTTCTGGTGATTATTCTGGCCTGTTGACGATTCTAAATAAATGCTGCAAATGGATCCGCACGTCTCAGTCTGACCCTCCTTGTGACAGAAGACTTCGCCACTACAAGGATCCAGCAGCTTTATTCTCCAGCATCACAATATGGACCCGCATGAGTCTGTAAGCAAGATGGCCTCCCTTCTAGAGTCTCTTGACAAGATGACCTCCCTTCTAGACTCTGTTCGCAAAATGGCTGCCCTTCCAGAGTCTGCTCTCAAGATGGGCCCCCTTCCAGAGCCATTGCACAAGATGGCTGCTCTTCCAGAGTCTCCGCTGGAGACGCCCAGCCCTCCTGAGTCTCCGCTGGGGTCGTCCAGTTCTCCAGAGCCTCCGCTGGTTCAGCCCGTCCTTCCAGAGCCTCCGCTGGTTCAGCCCGTCCTTCCAGAGCCTCCGCTGGTTCAGCCCAGCCTTCCAGAGCCTCCGCTGGTTCAGCCCAGCCTTCCAGAGCCTCCGCTGGTTCAGCCCAGCCTTCCAGAGCCTCCGCTGGTCCCGCCCAGCCTTCCAGAGCCTCCGCTGGTCCCGCCCAGCCTTCCAGAGCCTCCGCTGGTCCCGCCCAGCCTTCCAGAGCCTCCGCTGGTCCCGCCCAGCCTTCCAGAGCCTCCGCTGGTCCCGCCCAGCCTTCCAGAGCCTCCGCTGGTCCCGCCCAGCCGTCCTGAGATTCCTGTCTGCCCAGTTCTGGCCATGGAGGCCATGTATGGACTGTGTGGGTTCCCACCCACCCTCCCTGCTGCTCCAGTCCCGCCACCTCTGTCTCCTGACAGTCCCTCTGCTCACCCACATCCCACCTTCGGTGCAGAGGACTTGCCGTGGGACTGTCAGTCTCCATCGGTGTCCAGACTGAAGGATCCCTCACCATCACCTCCAGTCTCAGAGTCCTGGACTCCACCTCGGCCCTCCGACCCTGCGGCTCCACCCCGGCTCTGTGCTCCCTCGTCTCCGTTGTCAGCCGTCGGCCCACCAGCTCCTCCGGGCTCCATCGTCTCTCCGGCTCCGCCCCGGTCAGTCGTCGCCCCACCTTCGCCTCTGGACTCTACTCCTCCGGCTGCGCCTCGTCACTCCGTCCTGCCGGCTCTGTGGACCTCCTCCCTCCCGTGGGCACAGCCTCGATCCTCTGTCACTCCGGCTCCGCTGCGTACCTCCGGACCTCCATCTCCGCCGGGGTCGCCAGAGCCTTGGGTTCCGCCTTGGCCCTCCGGAGCCTCTGTGTCGCCCAGGACCATCGACTCTCCGGTTCCGCCTCGGGCTCCACCGGCTCCACCTCCGTCGGTCGGCCCCATGCAGGAGCCAACCCTTCCTCCATCATGGCTTCTCCCTCCGTCGGCTCCGCCTCAGTTCGGGGTTCCAGTACCCCTACATGGACCTGGCCCTCCATCCCTCCCCCTGTTCCGCCTCCGCTCCACCACCCTCCAGGTTGTATTATGTGGTTAGAGCATCTGGAAGCCGCTCCTTGGGGAGGGACTCTGTCATGTATCTGGTCTGTCTTCTCATCATGAACTCTTGCACACACATTCTGGACTGCAATCCCCATAAGCCACTGCACCAATCACTGCACACAGCTGCTCCTTGTTTCCCTCTGAACTGATTGCTGCACACACCTGTTTCACATTTACCCACATGCATTTAAGCCACAGACATACACACTTCCTTGCGAAGTCTTATTGTTCCTATGGTCGTAATTCTAAGCGTTTATCTCTGTGTTGGATTCTCTGTGTATGACTCTGGACTGTGTACCCCGTTGACGATTCCTGCTACCTGCCATTGCGACCATTCCCTGTCTATCGAACTGTTTCCCGGATTACCTACGTTGTTCCTGTTTTCTGGTGATTATTCTGGCCTGTTGACGATTCTAAATAAATGCTGCAAATGGATCCACACGTCTCAGTCTGACCCTCCTTGTGACAGCATTATTCATATCACAAGTTGTGTTTGTTTTTATTAGTAAATGCACTCTGAACTAACATGAACAAATGACACCTTATTGTAAAGTGTTACCAAAAAAAGATATATATTTATTTTATATAGTATTTATATTTATTATAAGTATAGTTCAAATCTGTTACCATATTCACTGACATATCACTAAAAACTTACTTATATAATAATTATAATTAATTTTTATTTAGAATACTACCTGTGCACAATTCACACTTCTTAATATCAACCCTAAAATGTCTTTTAATGTAACTATTGATGATTTTATGATCTTTAAATAATATCAGTCTTTAAACGCAAGATATTTAAAGCATACCTGAAGTATACTTGCAATAGTTCCACGGCACAATCAGTATATTGTAAGTACAAAATGAGTTACTTCAATTTATCAGACTTTAAGTATACACTGAAAAAAATAACTTGTAACATTTACTTGATAAAATCCTCGTAACAATTTGCACTAGTAGATTTTAAGTAAATTTTACTGCTCTAATATTAAGTACAACTCACCTGTCATTATCAATTAAATTAAAATCAAATTAAATTAATAATTAAAGTAACGCTTATAAAGAAATAAAGTAAAAGTTACGTAATTATCTTTAATTCACAGTTTAGATTTATTTAAAGTAATCAAAGTTAATTTATTGTTGTATAAGCAGGAACCTTGTTTTTTATGAAATTATTAAGTAAATCTTACTAATTAATTTTTTTTTTATTTTACTTATTTTTATCAATGTATATTACTCATAATAAAATGCACATTGCTAATTTATGTAAATAAATTAATCACTTGATCTATATATTTTACAAATCACACAACTAAATTATAATTTAACAATTTATTTATCCAACATTTCCAAATACAAAAAAAAGACATTCACAATACAGATTTTTCAATAAAATGCATTGTTAAATTTCGCATCAATTGGAACAACTGCATGTCTAAATAATTTGTTGCAAAAAAATAAAATAAAATACAGCATGTTAGATATAAAATATGCCAAATGATACATAAAACTTCTCAAAACCAGGTTATTGACAAAACTACAAACAATTGTAGATTAGTCCTTTTTAGACCATATTATTTAAACCTAATAGCCCTCTGACACAGTAAATGTACAACATTCAAATCAGCACTCTGAACAAGTGCACTTAAAAGTATGCTCATAAAACCTTAATGTAGTAAAACACTATAATCAACTGCTGAACATGTAAGGAGTTGTAGTCAAGGCATATCAATAGCATTAAGATAATAACTTCATCTTTAAAGCTTGCACTTTTGAGGATAGCTTGATTCCATCAAGTTCTAAGGACTAATATCTCAAATGTGTACCGCAGAGCTCGGGGTATGTAAGGTTAAGGGCATAAAGTAGCCCCATGAGCAGTCCACATTTTTTTGGCCGCATCCTTGCAAGACTTTCTGTCCTTCCAGAAGAATGGACACATCAACTGGTTCTTCCTCATCAACAGCATGGACGAGGATTTTAAGAATGTGCAAACTGCCGTCACTTTGTCTCTCCTCCTGCATAATGTAAAAGAAACATAATTATTATTAGACAATTATTTATAAAAAAAAAAAAAAAGATTTGCAAAATATGAATCTTTAACCCCCAAAAGCTCAAATCCCCATTTTTGTTCAGAAAATGAATAATTGTCTAAGAGGTTTGGAACAGTGTGATCAGTTAATGGCAATTTTCATTTTTGTGTGAATTGATTCTTTAATTAGAATAAGATAGATATCTAGTTTATTACTCTATAACAACTTTAGACATTTACTCTGTATTCTTTTCGCCATCACTGAGTATAACATGTCCACCCCTTTATCTACCTTCCCTCTTTTTGTTAAGGGTTAACTTGTATTACATTTTTAATATTTTAAACTGTATCATTTAGAAATAAACCATACTTTACCAAGCAATCATCGAAGAGATCCTCTTCTTTCTCACCAAGGTAGATAATGAGGCTGCGGATGGCAGATTCACGTCTCCCTTCAATGCTTTGATTCTGTGAAAAATAACGTATTTACATAATTTTTATTCATACAACCACATTTAGTAAATTTTTTCTCTTTTGAAAATGTGCCTTTCTCCAAAGCAACTTTAAAAGAGGAAGACATCAAGCATGCCAAGAGGTGCTACTAAAACAGTTTCTTGTATTGTTAGAAAAATATAAATTAACATTGGGGGAGGGATTAAAGAATAAGTTATTAAAGATAAATGAATAAGTGATAAGTAATAAGCAATTTACAAATTTAAATGTTCAGTTAGGTTTTACAATTATTAACTTCTTTCTTACTTTATTTAATTTAGCCTCAAATGAATACTCTTCTTTGGACAAAAAAAAGCATTCTGATACATTTAATCATGACAACAGGTACATTTAAGTTAGCTTAGCATAGCATCTAATGTAAACAACTATTTAGATTATTAAGGTTAACGTTACTTTTGGTCCGTAATCAAAAAATATTGCTATGCTCACTCTAAAATGTAAGTCTAGCGTAATAATAACGTCTATGATCCCGTGCGGCTCGATACAGAACGACATATAAGGTATAAGTTACATAAAATTTAACGTTAAAAGTTTAAAGACTAACATTACATCGATTAACACTTTGTAGCATTTCAAATACAAATTATTCTAATGGAAATACCCGAAATGGCGTCGAGAACATGTAACTTATTTTGATAAGCGATCGCCTTTCTCCATACAAGGAACATTTTTTTACACGATAAATGGTGCTTTGTGGATCTCTAAGTTACACTATTAACGATACAAACATGAAATGAATTATGAAACAACACTGAAATAGGCTATTGCTAATTGCATGTAAGATGCTATGCTTAGCGATTAAGATGAACATTAATCAGGAGTCTGGAAAATGAGAAACAGACAATCAAACTTTCACACGAATCCATGTTTTATCACATCCAAAGAGAAAGATAAACTTACCTGGAACATTACAAACTCCAGCCCAAACCACGTAGTACCTCCTGTGATGATCCCCAACGTATTGATCCACAGCCCGGGTAACGAGTCTCCAATCACGCATGTGCGGTTTCAAACGCGTTATTTGAAATTTGAACTTTGAGTTTGAACTTTCAAAGTACAATTTACTTAATTTTACTAGGTTTATGTGCAGTGACTCTAAACCATTTAAATATTACAATTAAATACATAATAATATTTAACTGTTTCCACTGAGTTAATTAATTACATGAATTAAATGTGTACATATTTTAACTTTTACTTAGAAAATTTTAGTTGTAGTCGAAACGTACTTTTACAATGTAAAAATCACGATGGTTAATTTAATATATTTTACCACACCAAAAAATCATTTTTTTCAGTGTACCGGGGTCCCACTTTATATTAAGTGTCCCTAATACCTGTGAACTTACATGGTAACTACAGTAGATGTGTATGTAGCATGTAACCACAGTGTATGTACACATTGGTACATTGTTTCTACAGCTCTAATACTGGTGTAATTACACACATGTAACAACTCACTGAATAGCATTTGTAAATACAAATGTGTAACATGACATTGGTAACAACACTTTTTTCACTTCTGGAAGTACACATGTGTAACACGAATTATGTAACTACATTTTGTAGCAACAATATGTACTCACAGAAGTATTTACACTTACACAGTCTTCAATACTGTAGTTACCAGTTTGGAATGCCCTGAAACATTATTGAAATCGTGATGATTCCTATGTACTGTAGGCTACATATAATTTTTGTATTTATGTATTTGTGAACACTGAATTAGAATTAAAGTATCAATTTATGATACCAGTGTACTTACATGGTAACTCTTTAGGAACTGTCTACTTAATATAAAGTGTAAAATGGTCACAACTTACGGAGTAATATATAAAATGTAAACCTCTGTGCAACACTTTAATATCAGTGTACTTACATGATAACTCCTCAGGAACTGTCTACTTAATATAAAGTGTAAAATGGTCCAGCCTGGTCTCATTGTTTATACGTTGGTATTTCAACGTTTAAAACGTACAAATAGCTACGTATTTTTTGCTAAAAAACGTAAAATATTTACGTATCTTTCATTTCATTAAGATATTCGTATCAATGCCTTTTTATAATTTTATTAATGAACGATTTACATTTTTAGCCCCCTTAACCTACCCCAAACCTAAAGCTACCCATTTTATAGCAAATATAAAAGGATATAAATCGTAACTGACCAAAATGTGCAGGGAAATTACCATTTTTACTATCAATATAGCATACACAAATATTTTTATAGTCACTAATCACACTCCTACCTCTAAACCTAACGTTAACCATATCTCTCTCAGCACAGTAATAAAAACATGACAGACAGAAAATTGCAATCACAATCATTTATTTAATGCAAAAATGTCAACAGCCATACCAAAAAGTAATCCAAACGGCGATGCTTTTGCAGCTACAGTCCTCTCTGGCGGAATACAGTAGGTTTGTTTGAGGTGCAGAGCAGAATTAAAGTTATTAATCGCTGAAAATATTATCCATATTATTTTCCTGATCCTCTCCGTAAATGCGCCCAAAGAGTATGCACCCGCGCAACATTCAAACACATCTCACCAGAAACACGGCATGTCGTAATCTGTGACGAATGCTGGCGAGAGCCAATCGCTGTGTCCGAAATCGCATACTTCCCTACTATATAGAACAAAAACAGTATGTGAGGCGAGTAGTATGTCCGAATTCATAGTATTCGAAATACAGTAGGCGAGAAGTACCCGGATGACCTACTGCTTCCGCCCGAATTCTGCAGTACGCATCCGATGGACACTTCAGGCTCCAGGAGAGGAGTTGTTATTCGAAAAATGGCGGAAAGTGGAGACGCGGCGGATGTAGTATGTCCGAATTCCATTCATACTACCCATATTCATACTATATAGAACGTACTGTTTTAACGGTCATGGAGTACGTTTGAATTTAAATGTAGTACCTACTGAAGCAGTATGCGATTTCGGACGCAGCAAATGAGAGCTTGATTTTCCTGCCGTAAAAACTGCCGTTTCCTGACGCAGTTGTATTTGAATTCGTAAAATGCAGTTGAGCGTAGTTTTTTTTTTTGGCTGTTGCTGCTGGACTCGCTGTTAGGGATGGAGATGAAGGTCACCAGATAAAGATTTGAATTTGGGCAAGTTCCTCGCAATGGTATGGATTCTGAAGATCTGGATTATAGCGCACAAATAAAATTGTTTCATTTTATAAATATGATGCGTGTTCTGTGTATTGTATGGTTTTATTGTAGCATGTCGGAGAAAACGCCTGTTGTGTCCCACCCAGTGATGGAGTACTCGAGTCCTGGACTCGGACTCGAGTCCGACTCGAATCACTATTCTTTGGACTCGAGTCCGACTCGAGAATCCACTCTCTGGACTTGTGACTCGACTTGGACTCGCGGATTGATGACTCGTACTTGGACTCGGACTCGAGGATATATACAATCGGACTTGAGCATTCATCACTTTGTTTTTGACTAAATATGTTATAAAAAAATTATATAAGGTGTTACACTTTTCCTGTTTCGTGCCCAAGACCGGCCGCGATCTCCCTTCACAGACACTGCTACCTCTCGCTCTCTTTGCTTGACAACACACTCACTGACGTCACTCACTTTTACGCTCGTGCAATGCATGAAGCATGATTCGCGGGCTAAATGTTCACATTTGTAAAATGCAGAAAGACGTGCCCCGGATCGTGAAGTTCGCCTACGCGAATTTTGCTTCTTGAGGGGCCGTTCACATGTCGCGCCTCAAAACGCGTGGAAAAAGCTAGGCGCGCCGCTTTCTTCCTTGTCAACAAAGCGCTCGGGCGCTTGCGCTCCGGAAGCGTCTGCCGTTTCTAAGCAACCATCAGCTGCGCTCTAACTCCAAGCTGTGGTGCGCTTGCTGCATTCTGAAAAGTTGAGATGTTTTTATGTTTCGGACGCGCCTGGAAAAAACGAGCGCGTCGCACCATTATGCGTGCGCAAGCCGCGCGTCTACATTTAAAATAACGAATTTGAGCGCGCAAAAGACGCTACATGTGAACGGCCCCTAATGCTGGAAAGAGCAGCGCTAAATGTTGTGTGTGTAATCGCACAATTGAGGAAAAGACTGGGACAACCTCAAACTTTAACAGACACCTGTCACGGATGCACCCAGAAAAGTAAAGTAAAATGCTTTCCATTGCCTAACGTTAGCTTTTTTCAAAAAAATATTATTGACTAATGCATATATGATAACAAACAGAAGAAGCTAGGGTTAATGTATGTCTGGTTCAGATTACAGCATTTTTTTGTCTGTTGATAACTTAACGTTACTAGTCACTGTGCCAGATCAGATTTTTGCGATATTTGTCTGTTGCGGTAGTCACTGTGTCAGATTAAACATTTTTTTGCAATTTTGACTCTTAAAATCCTGTGGTGTCGACAAGAAACATGTCAGACTAACGTTACACGTTGCTTTCTGACCAGTCGCTTGCCGTCACACACACACACACACACACACACACACATGTTGGGTTTACATGTTTTATGGGGACATTCCATAGGCGTAATGGTTTTTATACTGTACAAACCGTACTTTCTATGGCCCTACACCTACCCTACACCTAAACCTAGCCCTCACAGGAGATTGTGCACACTTTTACATCATCAACAAAACTCATTGTGCATGATTTATAAGCCTGTTTCCTCATGGGGACCTGAGAAATGTCCCCACAAGGTCAAAATCTACTGGTAATACCAGGTACACACACACACACGTTAAATAATTCGGTCACACACACACAATCTCTCTCTCTCTCTCTGCATATCGTATTGATTTTTACGTTTTAAGTATCTTTAAAATACAGTGTCCTGTAAAATGCAGGTTTCTTTTTTTTCGCTGAGTGTATTTCTGTAATACAGTGTTAAAGGATTAGTTCACACAAAAATGGAAATTTCCTAATCATGTACTCCTCCCACTGCCATCCAGGATCTTTTTTTTCTTCAGTGGAAAATAAATTGTTTTCTTAAAGAAAATCATTTCAGGATGTTTTCTTAATGGACTTCAATGCCAACTCAGTTGGTTGTTCTTGTTTCCTCATCAGGGTGAGTAAATTATTAGGAAATTTCCATTTTGAGGTAAACTAATCCTTTAATGTTACTTATATATTAGAAAATTGCAAAGGGAGTTTATTTACTGATTTGACATATACACTTTGCAACACACTTTGTTTAATGTAGAACCTCTTTAATACATTTTATCAGTTTTTTGAGTGGAGACATGTAGGCACTATCAGACTCGAATACGGGACTCGAGACTCGACTCGGACTCGAACACTGGGGACTTGAGACTCGACTCGGACTCGAACTCTGGTAATGGTGACTCGACTTGGACTCGACTCGGACTCTTCTTTGGTGACTCGGACTTGGACTCGGACTCGAACACTGGGACTCGAGACTCGACTCGGACTCGACAGTTGGTGACTCGACTACAACACTGGTCCCACCGCTACAAACGAAGTTAATAGTACATAAATGGTTAAACAATTGTAGAAATGTTATTTATTTTAAGGGTTTAAAGTGTAGTCTTGTTAAACATTATGTTTACATATGCTTGGAAACGAGTTGGCAACAGAAATCACACAGAACAGGATGAAAAGTTATAATTTCATATTAAGTAAACTATTTAATAATGCAGTTGAAAACACAAAGTTTATATATTACTCCGTAAGTTGTGACCAGTGGTGTAAAGTATTTGAGTAAATGGACTTCGTTACTGTACTTAAGTATTTTTTTGGCTACTTTTTACTTGTAAATATAAAATATCAAAAATATAAGCAACTTTTACTCTCTACTCGACTACATTTTTTATGTAATATATGTACTCTTTACTCCACTACATTTGAATGTACACTTACCGTTACTCATTACATTGTGATTGTGCGCGACAAGTCGGCATCTTTTTCTGCTATGGGTAATTTCTTGAGCGGAAGAGGCGATATGGCCATCTGCAGGGTGCTGAAGGTACTGGATGTTATTTACCTATGTGCTAAATGAGACTACTCCACATGAACGTGAACGGAATCTCTATGCAGAATTCAAAATCCCCATGTGAGTAATGTTATAATGTACGGTAATGATGCTATGCGTTTTCTTTTAAAGTTTCTTTCAGAGACTTTATGCCCTTTTCCATCAGCAAATATTTGTATGCCATCAAGGCATCGTGAATTGTCAGATGAAATAATTAGGGCTGTAATCAACCAAAGAAAATCTTGGTCGACTGAAGTCCTGAAACTTTAGACTAAAAATCGACTAAAAAAGACGTTGTGAAAAAAAAAAAAACGTACATTACATTAATTAGATACGTACTGTGCTCAGTACTTGGTAGCCTTGTTGTCTGCCTAAATTAATTTTAAATAAACATAAAAAACTAATAGGCTATTTGCAGTATATTAAATCGTTTTTGACCTAATTATTTTGCTCTGAAATGAGTCTGACACACGAGTCTGTCGTCTCTGACAGCGGTGCATCACGTGCACCTGCGCAATATCATAGCCTGTGATTTCTGAAAACAGTACTATGTTGTCAACTAGTGATATCACAAGAACTTTTGTGGAATGTGCAACATAATTTAGAAAATTATTTTTGTCATATGTTATAAGTATAACTGTCAGACACTATCATTTCAGCCGCTCTGCGCAGCTCGCACAGAACGAGGCTGAACATAAGAGCTCAGCTTTGCGGCTGAGACACGAATAGACTTTTACTAGTGTTGGGCGATATGCTCAATTTTCATATCGCCCTATCGTCAGCCTGAGAGATCGCTGATACACGATACTATGGTGCTAATTTAATTAATTATCTATGTACTAAATTCCTTATTTGTTTTGTAAAGGTAGACCTGCTATTGGCATATGATTAAGTTGTGCGTGTACAGAGCGCTGACTGGAGTTGCGCCGGATCGTTTAAGTTACTTAAGGTTTCATTCTCTGCTATCGTCAGTGAGTGAGTTGTAAATGTGCGTGCATGAATGTAAATGAATGAATCTTTCTTTACCCGTCATACTGCAATAATGTTACCGCTGTATGTCTGACCGTTGTCATCAGGTGATGTTGTAGTTCAGTTCATATTGAATGCGGAGAAGTGATGCGCGTGTAATTCACGTGCGTATGTTTGGCGCCATTTGATCGCATCGTAATTCTGATTAACGCATATAGATGTTACAGAGGTGAATGTTTGTTTCCTATATACAGACCGATTATGATACATCGTAATTAATTCAGCCTGAACCTCTGTTATCCTAATGACTGCAATGCTAATATAATATAACACTCCCTTTAGAATCAGTTAATCTATCACCGTACTGTATGATGAAAATCTCCCATTTTCACTGCACGCGGTGTGCTGAGGCGACGTGGCCTCTCTATGCTTGTGTTTATACCGCGGCAAGGACCACTGAGTCCACTAGCTTTTTATTAAATAAATAATATTCAGCATCAAACCTTCTAAAGCCTACTTATCTGTCTCTCTTCTCCAGTGGGTTGGGCTAATCCAAAAAAAGTGAAAACAATGATTTCACAATTAGCAATTAGTGCGTTCCACCTGATGAAATGAGCGCGGCCAAACTGATGAAATGAGCGCGGCAAAAAATCGACCAATCAGAATTTTGGTCGAACCAGACCGTATCGACCAATTAATCGACTAATCGACTGGGACGTTACAGCCCTAGAAATAATGGATTTTTTTTTTTTACTATTCATTCAAAAATGTGAAACAGGAGGGATGGCAAATCATTACAAATCAATGCAAATTGTTTTATCCTATGAAACATTTATATCCCAAATAATTAGAATCTATATTTTGCTATAATCAGTTACTTTAAATAGTTTAAAACAAGGTTTTAACATTAAACAACTTTAAACATTTATTTGGAATAATATGTGTTCTAGTATTGTGTATATAATTTGGGGCATTAGGCAATATTTGATATACTTTTATCAGTAATGTGTGAATTCTTTTTTCTTTTCTTTTTTTTGGAAACTTTGTGGAATGCTAAGACAATATATTTTAAACTGAATAAGTGCATATATGCTTAATTTTAAATGCACTAAAAATACTTTTAAACAGTTTTTGAGTTTGACTGAGACTGACTTGTTCTGCCATTTTGAAACATTAAGGTGTTCAATTTCATTTCTATAATTAGGATATAAATAAATTCTCACAAATAAACGGTTTCTTGTTATACACATTTCTTTGTGTTCTTTGAGCCTACGTTCAGTACGAGTAAAATACTTAAGTTCTTTTAAAATCGGATACTTTAAGACTTTTACTCAAGTCTTATTGGAATTGGTGACTTGTAACTTGTAACGGAGTAATTTTTACAGTAAGGTATCTGTACTTTTACTCAAGTATGGTTTTCGGGTACTCTTTACACCTCTGGTTGTGACCATTTTACACTGTATATTAAGTAGACAGTTCCTGAGGAGTTATCATGTAATTACACTGGTATTAAAGTGTTGCACAGAGGTTTACATTTTATATATTACTCCTTAAGTTGTGACCATTTTACACTTTATATTAAGTAGACAGTTCCTGAGGAGTTACCATGTAAGTACACTGGCTTCAGGGCGTCCTAGAAAGTCCAGCAAGCGCCAGGATCGTCTCCTAAAGAGGATTCAGCTGCGGGATCGGAGTGCCACCAGTGCAGAGCTTGCTCAGGAATGGCAGCAGGCAGGTGTGAGCGCATCTGCACGCACAGTGAGGCCAAGACTTTTAGAAGATGGCCTGGTGTCAAGAAGAGCAGCAAAGAAGCCACTTCTCTCCAAAAAAAACATCAGGGACAAATTGATCTTCTGCAAAAAGTATGGCAAATGGACTGTTGAGGACCGGGGCAAAGTCATATTCTCTGATGATGCATTTTCCAGCACGATGGAGCACCGTGCCATAAGGCAAAAGTGATAACTAAGTGGCTCGGGGACCAAAACGTTGGTATTTTGGGTCCATGGCCTGGAAACTCCCCAGATCGTAATCCCATTGAGAACTTGTGGTCAATCCTCAAGAGGCGGGTGGACAAACAAAAACCCACTAATTCTGACAAACTCCAAGAAGTGATTATGAAAGAATGGGTTGCTATCAGTCAGGATTTGGCCCAGAAGTTGATTGAGAGCATGCCCAGTCGAATTGCAGAGGTCCTGAAAAAGAAGGGCCAACACTGCAAATACTGACTCTTTGCATAAATGTCATGTAATTGTCGATAAAAGCCTTTGAAACGTATGAAGTGCTTGTAATTATATTTCAGTACATCACAGAAACAACTGAAACAAAGATCTAAAAGCAGTGTAGCAGCAAACTTTGTAGCAAAACTAATATTTGTGTCATTCTCAAAACTTTTGGCCACGACTGTAGTTACATAATTTTTGTTACACTTGTGTACTTCCAGAAGTGAAAAAAGTGTTGTTACCAATGTCCTGTTACACATTTGTACTTACACATGCTATTCAGTGAGTTGTTACATGTGTGTAATTACACCAGTATTAGAGCTGTAGATACAATGTACCAATGTGTACATACACTGTGGTTACATGCTACGTACACATCTACTGTAGTTACCATGTAAGTTCAGAGGTATTAGGGACACTTAATATAAAGTGGGACCCATTTGTTTTGAAGTCATAACATAATACTCTGCAAGTAATTGTGTGAAAATTAGTTTTACTGCCTCTAGTGTTTATTTCAACTGGAAACTGCAGTGATTCATACGCATAGGTATGTTTTTTTCAGTTTTGCAGAAATGTATAGAGAGGCACATATTTCCAATGAGCCTATGTTGGCTTTCTTTGATGGACAGGCAATGATTTCCACTAACCCTTGACAATACATGATCAATGTCTGTTTCTCTCTCTCTCTCTGTGTTGGTTTGTGTGAACACAAATCAAATGTGCACACAAATCTATACTCTTAGGGTACAATACAGTTTTAAATGTACTTAGTTTCAAATAATTAACATGTTATTTTGTCTGTACTTGACAAAGGATTCAGGTGTGCTTAACTCTTTTGATGAACTTTTTAATGATTGGTTTAGGAGTTTACTAAACAGGGTTTCTGTAAATCTCAGTGTGTGGGTGTGTGTGTGTGTGTGTGTTTAGCCTTAAGTTAAATGGACTGGCTGTTGTTTTAGGCTGGCAGCTGTTGATCCAGATTTGTGAGAGTTAAGCTTTGATAAACGAATTGCATCCCCTCCAATAGGCCACAGCCACCAGTGCCTTGCATAAATCAATAGACATTACTGTCACCAGCAATCACCCTCACCTCTGTTTCTTTCACATGTACTCAGGCCAGCATTTACTCTTTCCACGCTTGTGTCTGTGTGAGTGTGTGTCATCCCTGCCATCTCTCTGTGAAAATCAATTCATACACAAATGTTGTTGTTTGAGGTTATTTTGTAGTCATAATCACAATACCCAGATATTTTGGGATATTCAATTTGTTTACGTTGTTCACTCTTTTTTGCAGGTTACATTGTTACACCAGTAGCTACCCTGCTGGGAAAAAAAAAAAAACAGCTAAAACCAACCTAGGCTGGTTGGCTGGTCTTAGCTGGTTTAAGCTTGAAGTAGTTGGTTTAAGCTGGTATCCCAGGCTGGTTTTAGCTGGTGGTCTCCCAGCCTGACCAGCTAAATCCAGCCAACCAGCCTAGGCTGGTTTTAGCTGTTTTTTTTTTTTTTTTTTCCAGCAGGGTAGTAGTGTTTATGATTGACTCATTCATTCATTCATTCATTCATTCATTCATTCATTCATTCAACCGATTTAACCAAAACCACAAATTTATTCAGGAACGTGTCTGAGTGAGTCACTAAATCATTCATTTCAATGATTTATCCAAACAAATCAATCCATTCTGTAACATCACATGTGCTCACAAACCATCAAAGATGGATTTTGCTGGATTCTGGCTTTGTTTTTAAATGTTTTAACCTTTTCACACGTGAGTTTAAAATATTCTATCTAACCCCAAAGAGTGAGTTTTTTTAGGCGACCGTTATTTTGGAATGTTTGGCATTACTGTTTCCATGGCGACGCGTCATGTGACACACCGCAGCCACAACAGCACTGTAAGACACATGGATCGCTTTTATTTCGTTTTCCCTTTTTTATTATTGATATTCATAAGCATGCTCGCTATATTTTGAAATATATGATATTCCGATTTCGAAATATGTGCAAGTAAATGTATTTAAAAATCCAAATACTTTTATTATGACCGCGTTAGTTAATCTATACCGGGTGATGGGCGCCGCCATGTTTGTTCGCGCTGAATCCGAGCTGTGGGATTTAACACAGGCAAATGCATCCTCTACTCCCGAAAGACATTAAAGTAAGTCTCTGGTGAGCTGGAAGAAGAGGAGAGTGAACTTTATAGTTACCTGCATAATCTGTATATGATATCAATAAATGATGCTGTGAGAATATATTTGTAGGATCATTATTGCTGCTTCCATAGACATCAGTGTGTATTTTACAAACTATAAATGTATGGTTTTGCTAGTACTTATGTCTATTTAAATGTCTGAAACCTAAAATAAGCATTATATGGTTGAAAACACTGAATAGTTGTGATAATATGACAAGCACTTAGGGCCTCCGATCTGGCTCAGTGCCAGCCAAAGCGCCAAAACAGATTTGAATTCAGCAGCTGATCACGTGATGCGGCGAACGTTCGAATCACACCGGTGTGATCATACGCATAAGGGACCAGCCAAGACAAATCACACCGGTGTGATCGTACGTTCTAAAGGGTTAATTGGTATAGCAAAAGTTCACAAAATAACTGGAAATACTGTGTCTGAAATGTTGGTGACTTCCCATTCCCAAATCATTAAAAGATGACATTAAATTGTTTAAAGTCACAGTGAAATGAAAGTAGCAACAGATCTTCTTTTTCCACATTGTGAAAAACTTGGCTCTGTGCATTGGTTGTCGGTAGGATTTGGATATGTGGGCATTGCTTGTACAGAAGATTAAATGATTTGAGATTTAAACATTACATATTTAAAAATGAAACATGGAAGAGTTGTTCACAATGCATATAGCAAGCATGTATTAAACAGATAACCCTATCTATTTAATAAATGCTTGCTATATGTGTTGTGAACAATTTTGTTGTGAATTTTTCATTTTAAGCAGACTATAAGGGTAGAACAATAGCATAACCTGCCTTCTTGGGATTTTCAGTGCAGCTGACCATCGCTGAAGCTTTTAAAACCATGTCAATGACAAGAAAATGGTCTTTTTTTTTGAGAAACTAATGTTATTTAACATCCCCTATTAAATGTTAAATCATAAATGGAAAACACTCTTCATATTTTAGATAATGGTTCCCAATGCGGAACAGTGTAATTTGTTTTGAATGGTTTCTACCTAATGGCTCTCTAAGGCATGTCTTAGGACACTGTTAATGGCTAAAGAGCAGGAAAGGAAAGGAGAGGACTGAACAGACACACTTCATAATGTGATTAAAAGAGACTGCTCCATAAACAAACAAGACATCCATAGTTGAAACACAGAACAGATACAGTACATAGTGAGCACTAGGGATGTGCTCAAATCCGAATACCGTGTTTGGAAAGGAAATGACGTGTACTATGTAAAACCCCTAAAGGGAATAAATACAAGATGGGAGGAAAAAATGTATTTCAATCTTTCTCTCGCAGTTATATTGTTGGGTAATTATACTGTATACAGTTGAGGTCAAAAGTTTACATACACCTTGCAGAATCTGCAAAAATGTTAATTATTTACCAAAATAAGAAGGATCATACAAAATGCATGTTATTTTTTATTTAGTACTGACCTGAATAAGATATTTCACATAAAAGACATTTACATATAGTCCACAAGAGAAAATAACAGTTGAATGTATGACCCTGTTCAAAAGTTTACATACACTTGATTCTTAATACTGTGTTGTTACCTGAATGATCCACAGATTTTAGTGATAGTTGTTCATGAGTCCCTTGTTTGTCCTGAACAGCTGAACTGGCCGCTGTTCTTCAGAAAAATCCTTCAGGTCCCAATGATTTGGTTTTTCAGCATTTTTGTGTATTTGAACCCTTTCTAGCAATGACTGTATGATTTTCAGATCCATCTTTTTACACTAAGGACAACTGAGGGACTCATATGCAACTATTACAGAAGGTTATAAAATCATATAGTCATTGTTGCAAAGGGTTCAAATACACAAAAATGATGAAAAACCAAATAGTTTTTGGGCCTTGAAGGATTTTTCTGAAGAACAGTGGGCAGTTTAACTATTCAGGACAAACAAGGAACTCATGAACAACTATCACTAAAAAAAACAAAAAAAAAAAAAAAACAGCTGTGGATCATTCAGGTAACAACACAGTTTTTAGATTCAAGTGTATGTAAACTTTTGAACAGGGTAATTTTGATAAAATCAACCAATTTTTCTCTTGTGGACTATATATATAAACGTCTTTATGTGAAATATCTTATTCAGGTCAGTACTAAAATAGCATGCATTTTGTATGATCCCTCTTATTTTGGTAAAATAATTAACATTTTGCAGATTCTGCAAGGTGTATGTTAACTTATGACCTTAACTGTATAAATTACCGGTACGCCAATATTACAATGAGGGCCATTCAATCGCTTTTGAATGTGTGCTGGCTTTTTACTTTCACTTTCGAGATTCACAATCACACGTAACCTTATACTATGGAGCGTTACTTACCATACATTTTACAAGATTAGATGTTTGTCAGTGGTGCTCAGGATCTACAAATCAGTTGCCATCATCCTATCAGTGATCTCTACTTACTCTGTTCATGTGGTAAGTGAAATTTTATGTACTATAATGTAACAGGCTATGACTATCGCCCACTTCAACAGTGGGTTTTTTATTTATTTTATTTTTTTGGGAAATCAAAAATACTTTTGAAAGTGATACATTGCACACAACAAATGTCAGGGTCTCTATTTATTATGTCATTATTTATTTGTTGCTTTAAACATAATCTAATCGATCCATCAACAAAATGTGTGCCATTACAATGAACTGATGCAGGGCTTGAGGTGATCTACATGTCCTTGCCTATCACAAGACTGGACTTTAATATGAATGAGCAAACACACACATGTGAAGGTAAGTGGAACATGGAAGCCATCAATAATGCAGTGGGACGTGTTTGTATTCAGAAAACAGGCACATTGCTATCCATATATACATGAGGAGTTTAAATAACATGCTTTTAAAAAAGATACAAAAACTCTTGACATGCAGAAAAGATAGCTGTATAGGTCTTTCACTAATAGAAACTGATTGATAGATTTATCAGATTTTCTTTTTGTTTGATTGATTACAGTGTGAAGGGCACACTCATTTTGATGAATAATGTATAAGCTATTTTGGCACAACTAACAAAAACAAATATCTGGAACCAGATGGTTCAGCTTGTTTAATTTATGAAATATTCTAGCAGTTTCAGCAATGTGGACAAAGTACCTATTTATCAGGCTTTGTTGGCTGGAAAAAGACAGCAAGCAATCTTCATCATGCATGATTTTACAGTAGTCACTTGTGTCACGTGAAACAGCACAATGTTGGCAGCATCCTAGCTTTGAATTGTCATTCCATTCAGGTATATGGACACTGCAGACAGAAAAAGGTACTGTATTTGAATGAAACCAATAACAAATCCCTTGATAAGAAAGGAAAAACGGAATTTAATTTAAAATACATGCCTGTGTAGATTTTCATTGATCATGCTGCAGAAATGCAAGAATGTTTTGTATGTGGTCTTGGACACCAAAATAAGATGTCTGTCTTTCTCTTTGGTAAGGACCATCTCCCACTGTGGCTATAATATTCATCAGGCTTTGGCTGCATGATGGGATGTCCAGGGACAGATGGCCAGCACGGTTCCGCACAGAAGCCATGGGCGTGATTGCGTCCGGCCCGTGGAGCGCGTTTGTGAGGTTTAATGGGCTGACTAATCAGAGCGAGAAATAGATGCATCTAAAATAGGCTCTGGGATCACCGGAGATCAGCCACGCACACACATAATGAAAATCCTTTGAAAAGCAGTTTGTAATGCAAGCTCTCAAAGCCTCACACCTATAAACTAAAACATGCACACTGCTCTCAACCTCTGAGGACATTTAATCTGCATTCTAGAAAGAGACGTGTATGATTTCTCTGTGCTGCAGTGTATTGTGATGTAATGGCCACATTGTTGAACAGGAGTAAAAGAAACCGAAGTCATTAGCCAGTTCAATTCCATATTCATCTTACGACTGTGAAAACGTCAAAATAACAAATAACTTGTCTCACAAAACTCACGCCATTTCACACTGCTCTCGCAGCTGCTTTGACAAATGTCGCAGAGCTGTCAGTGTAGCACAAGGCCACCGTAACAAGCTGACAAAGCCCCATTTGAAAACCCACAGAAACACACACATTTCTCAGATGCCAGGAAAACCAGCATCTCAAATCCCTCCTGACACAGCGTGGCCCAAACTTCCGAAGAGAATGTGTCTATAAAACCACAGACAGAATAATATTCAGTGCCAGAAAGTCCACATGAAGAATCCACAGTCAAAGTTTAAAGGGGTCATATCAAGAGGAATCTGATTCTGCTTGATCTTTTGAAATCTTTTGAAAAGAGTTCATTGTATTATGAACATATACTGTAACTTTTAGAACTGCAAACTTCCGCCTTAGCAAAAAAAAAAAAAAAAAAAAAAAAAAAAAAAAGGTCTTGCTCTAAACTCAGATGAACACATCAACACATGACATCCCTTATTTATGTCAACGCAACCTGCTCAGGGTTCAGAAACTTGGTTCATCCAGTCACAGTAAGGTAATTACTTCAGGAAGTAAGACAAATTCTTAAAGAAAGATTCTGATTGTGTGCAGCACCTGCCGCTCTAAATCCTAATATTAAGAAAGAACTGTATTTTTAGGAAGATTCTAAACACTTCTACATTTTCCACTGAATAAAAAAGGTGATGACTTTTATCTCACAATTCTGACTTTTTTCTTTTTTGCATCATGTTTGCATCATGCAATTCTGATAAATAAATTCACAAGTGTGAGTTATAAAGCCAGAATTGCGAGATATAAACTCACAATTCTATGAAATAGAAAAGAGAGAAAGTTTACATCTCGCAATTCTGAGATATAAACTTACAATTGTGAGTTATAAAGCCAGAATAGCAAGATAGAAAGTCAGAATAACAGGATACAAACTCGCAATTGCAGGAAATAAAGTCAGAATTGCGAGATATAAAGTCAGAATAGATATAAAGTCAGAATTGTGGGATACAAACACACAATTGTGAGAAATAAACTCAGAATTGCAAGATATAAACTTACAATTGTGAGAAATAAAATCAGAATTGTGAGATATAAACTTACAATTGTGAGAAATAAAATCAGAATTGTGAGATATAAACTCACAATTGTGAGAAATAAAATCAGAATTGCGAGATTTTAAGTCAGAATAGATATAAAGTCAGAATTGTGGGATACAAACACACAATTGTGAGACATAAAGTCAGAATTGTGAGATATAAACTCACAAATCTGAGTTATAAAGTCAGAATAGCAAGATACAAACTCTATTGAAAAAATAAAGTCAGAAATGCAAGATATAAACTTACAATTGTGAGAAATAAAATCAGAATTGTGAGATATAAACTCAAAATTGAGAGGAAAAAGTCAGAATTGCGAGATTTTAAGTCAGAATAGATATAAAGCCAGAATTGTGAGATACAAACACACAATTGTGAGAAATAAAGTCAGAATTGCGAGATATAAACTTGCAATTGTGAGAAATAAAGTCAGAATTGTGAGATACAAACACACAATTGTGAGAAATAAAGTCAGAATTGTGAGATATGAACTCAAAATTGTAAGAAATAAAGTCAGAATTGCAAGATTTGAACTTACAATTGTGAGAAATAAAGTCAGAATTGTGAGATACAAACACAATTGTGAGATATGAACTCAAAATTGTAAGAAATAAAGTCAGAATTGCGAGATATAAAGTCAGAATTGCAAGATATAAACTTACAATTGTGAGAAATAAAGTCAGAATTGTGAGATACAAACACACAATTGTGAGAAATAAAGTCAGAATTGTGAGAAATAAAGTCAGAATTGCGAGATATAAAGTCAGAATAGATATAAAGTCAGAATTGCAAGATTTAAACTTACAATTGTGAGAAATAAAGTCAGAATTGTGAGATACAAACACACAATTGTGAGAAATAAAGTCAGAATTGTGAGATATGAACTCAAAATTGTAAGAAATAAAGTCAGAATTGCGAGATATAAAGTCAGAATAGATATAAAGTCAGAATTGCAAGATTTAAACTTACAATTGTGAGAAATAAAGTCAGAATTGTGAGATACAAACACACAATTGTGAGAAATAAAGTCAGAATTGTGAGATATGAACTCAAAATTGTAAGAAATAAAGTCAGAATTACGAGATATAAAGTCAGAATAGAAATAAAGTCAGAATTGCAAGATTTAAACTTACAATTGTGAGAAATAAAGTCAGAATTGTGAGATACAAACACACAATTGTGAGAAATAAAGTCAGAATTGTGAGATATGAACTCAAAATTGTAAGAAATAAAGTCAGAATTACGAGATATAAAGTCAGAATAGAAATAAAGTCAGAATTGCAAGATATAAACTCACAATTGTGAGAAATAAAGTCAGAATTGTGAGATACAAACACACAATTGTGAGAAATAAAGTCAGAATTGTGAGATATGAACTTACAATTGTGAGAAATAAAGTCAGAATTGCGAGATATAAAGTCAGAATAGATATAAAGTCAGAATTGCAAGATTTAAACTTACAATTGTGAGAAATAAAGTCAGAATTGCGAGATATAAAGTCAGAATAGATATAAAGTCAGAATTGCAAGATTTAAACTTTCAATTGTGAGAAATAAAGTCAGAATTGCGAGATATAAAGTCAGAATAGAAATAAAGTCAGAATTGCAAGATATAAACTCACAATTGTGAGAAATAAAGTCAGAATTGTGAGATACAAACACACAATTGTGAGAAATAAAGTCAGAATTGTGAGATATGAACTTACAATTGTGAGAAATAAAGTCAGAATTGCGAGATATAAAGTCAGAATAGATATAAAGTCAGAATTGCAAGATTTAAACTTACAATTGTGAGAAATAAAGTCAGAATTGCGAGATATAAAGTCAGAATAGATATAAAGTCAGAATTGCAAGATTTAAACTTACAATTGTGAGAAATAAAGTCAGAATTGCGAGATATAAAGTCAGAATAGATATAAAGTCAGAATTGCAAGATTTAAACTTACAATTGTGAGAAATAAAGTCAGAATTGTGAGATACAAACACACAATTGTGAGAAATAAAGTCAGAATTGTGAGATATGAACTCAAAATTGTAAGAAATAAAGTCAGAATTGCGAGATATAAAGTCAGAATAGATATAAAGTCAGAATTGCAAGATTTAAACTTACAATTGTGAGAAATAAAGTCAGAATTGCGAGATATAAAGTCAGAATAGATATAAAGTCAGAATTGCAAGATTTAAACTTACAATTGTGAGAAATAAAGTCAGAATTGTGAGATACAAACACACAATTGTGAGAAATAAAGTCAGAATTGTGAGATATGAACTCAAAATTGTAAGAAATAAAGTCAGAATTGCGAGATATAAAGTCAGAATAGATATAAAGTCAGAATTGCAAGATATAAACTTACAATTGTGAGAAATAAAGTCAGAATTGTGAGATACAAACTCAAAATTGTAAGAAGAAAGTCAGAATTTTAGAATTGTGAGATATAAACTCACAAATGCGAGTTATAAAGCCAGAATTAGCAAGGTAGAAAGTCAGAATTGCAGGATACAAACTCACAATTGCAGGAAATAAAAATGAGAATTATGAGATATGAATTCACAATTGTGAGTTATAAAGTCAGAATAGCGAGATATAAAGTCAGAATTGTGGGATACAAGCTCACAATTGTGAGAAATAAAGTCATCATTGTAAGATATAAGCTCAATTGTGAGGAAAAAAAGTCAGAATTGCAAGATATAAACTCACAATTCTAAGATATAGAAAAGGAAGAAAGTTTAAATCTCGCAATTCTCATATATAAACTCGCAATTGCGAGTTATAGTCAGGATAGCGAGATATAAGTTAGAATTGGATACAAACATCGCAATTCCAAAAATATAGTCAGAATTGTGAGAAATAAAGTCAGCATTGCCAGATATAAACTCAATTGTGAGAAAAAAAGTCAGAAATGCAAGATATTAAGTCAGAATTGTGGGATACAAACACACAATTGTGAAAAATAAAGTCAGAATAGCGAAATATAAACTCACAATTGCGAGTTATAAAGTCAGAATCACAGGATACAAACTCGCAATTGTGAGAAATAGAATTGTTAAATCTAAACACAATTACTAAAGTCAGAAATGCGAAATATAAAGTCAGAATTGCGAGATAAACAAATGTGAGAAATAAAGTCAGAATTCTAAGATATAAACACAAATGTGAGAAATAAATTTGGAACTGTGAGATATAAACTTGCAAATTATAAAGTCCAATTCTGAGGAGAAAAAAATACTCAGAATTAAATTGTGTTTATATGTTACAATTCTTAATTAATAACTCACAATTGCAAGTATATAACACAGTTCTGGCTTCATTTCTCAGAATTGCCAGATAAAAACTCACAATTGCAAGAAAAAGGTCCGAATACCTTTTGTAAATGAATCACCTTTTGCAAATGAACTGTATGAATTGTAAACCCAGGCTTTAAATCAATCAATGATTAAATAAATAAACAAAACTGATGTATGGAAAAATTGTCAGAACTTCCAAAACCAATTTAAGCACTTTTCAAGTGGTGTCAGATCTGCATTATAATGTGTAAATTAAAAGCTCATATTTTACTTGTAAAGTCTCACATTGTACAACATAGATTCTTGGCAATATGAGGGGGAGATGGGAAACAGATTGTCAATACAAGAATTACTGGCTTTCCAATATATGGGTATACTAGACGCACAACCACAGCAAAACCCTGAGACATACATCTCTCTGATCTCTCAATGACTTCCAAACAGGCCTGTAAGAATTCAATCAATTTTCTAAATTGATTTTTCTCCATGGACAATTTGCTTGGCTATTAGCGTGTCACCCATAACTATGTAAGGGATTTAAACCAGAAGGAATGTGTCTGCATGAGAGTGTTCAGACCCGTCTAGATAACACACCCACCCACACACACACAAGGCCATGTAATTCGGTTTCGTAAGGGGGAACAGAATAATAAATGTAGAGTAAATAAAGCTTTTCACCATGCGACTACCAATTATCTGGGGTGGATCCAAGTGTCTTAAGTATTAAAATAACAATGTTAAAACCCCAGCATGCTAAATTAACAAACAACAAAGTATTCAACAGAAGAAAGAAAAGAAGGAAAGAAAAAAAAACACTCTGGTTAAAAATCCAAATGACTTTCAACTACAACACAGATTTAAACTCTTATGATGGCAAAGCTGGAAAGAAACATTCTTATTATTGTCAATGTCAGAACATTTCTGCTAATATTAATATTTTGGGGGAAACCATGAGCATGTTTGTGTGTGTCAGAGAGATCAGCGACGACAAGTACAAATGTGGAAACAATCCAAAGGAGCAAAAAAGATTGGATGATGACCCGAGAATGTCAACTCAGCTTGATATATCACTTCATCTGTGGCTTGTTTGGCCCTGTAAACCTCTTATTGAATTTTCAATGGTGAGCATGAATTTGTTTTTATGATTCTTGTCAGTAGAAGAAGTAGAAGACAAAAAGAATCTTTCTTATGAAAGCCAGTTTCCACCACTGAATAAAAAGTAAAAAAAAAAAAAAAAAAAAAGGTAACTGAGTTTTTATCTCACAATTCTGAGCTTTTTTCTTGCAATTGTGAGTTTACATCTTGCAATTCTGAGTTCTATTCTGACTATTCACAAGTGTGAACTATAAAATTAGAATTGCGAGATATAAACTGATAGTTTCGAGTATATATTTTTGCAATCCTGACTTCTTTTCTCAGATTTGTGAGATATAAACTCACAACTGCGAGTTATGAAGTTGAATTCTGAGGGGGAAAAGACAATGTTCTCAGATTTGCAAGTTAATATCTCACAATTCTGACTTAATATCTCGCAATTGCATGTTATAATGTCAGAATTCCAAAATATAAACTTGGAATATTGACTTTCTTTCTCAGAAAAAAATTATTGCAATTGCGAGTTTATATCACCCAATTCTGTGAGAAAAAAAAAAAACAGTACAACTGCGAGTTTATATCTCACAATTTTGACTTTTTTTTCTTGCAATTGTGAGTTTACATCTCACAATTCTGACTTGTGAGATATAAACTTGCAAGTGTAAACTATAAAGTCAGAATTGCGAGATATAAACTCCCAGTTACCTTTTTTTTTACTTTTCATTCAGTGGTGGATACAGCCTTTCATAAGAAAGTGATATAAACTTACAATTGTGAGTTATGAAGTCAGAATAGCGGAAAATAAACTCACAATTACATGAAATAAATTTATAAGTCAGAATTGTGAGATATAAACTAGCAATTCTGACTTTCTTTCTCAGAAAAAAAAAATATATATATATATTTATATATTTTTTACTTTTCATTCAGTGGTGGATACATAAGAAAGTGATGTAAACTCACAATTGTGAGTTATGAAGTCAGAATAGTGGGATTTAAACTCGCAATTGTAAGAAATAAAGTCAGAATTATACCATAACTCGCAAAAAACAACAACATTTTCTTGCAATTTCGAGTATATATTTTTGAAATTCTGACTTCTCAGAGATATAAGACAGTTTTCTCAGATTTGCAAGTTAATCTTACAAGAGTGCAATGTGAGTACATTTAATTAGTGATAAATGTCTATGTCTCTGCAGGAGATATCTGTGTTTATGGGCAGCTTCAGTGCTTTCTTGAAGAAAAATGTTAGGATATTCTTTCTATATGAGCACCTGTCTGCTTATATAACACTGAGACTTGATACTAAAGACCAGGACAGAATACCAGATACCACATATATATATATATATAGTCTCAACTCCTACGAATGTCCTCATCACTTTGTGATTACATGTGACAAACAGAGCAGACCCTAAAAGGAACGTCAGTGTTAAATACACCACAAAACCACTGATCCGCCACTGCCCTCTCCTTGACCTTCACTCACACAGGTAGAGTATCTTCCACGAAGGAGATATCGAGTTAAAATAGCGGATGACATTTTCCCTAATGAAGTCGACATTGCTGAGTGGGAGTGGTCAGCATCGCTCGGCAGTTCCTGCAGGCGACGCATCAAAAATGGCCACGAGTTAATTAGGTAAATGTCACGCACTCAGAGATGCGGCAGACAACAGCTCCTGTCTACCTGCTGCGAGAAATATTGCCAAACCTTGAAATGACGTGACCTCATTAATTTCTCCAGACGTCTCCATAGTTGCATTAGATATTTTGCTTTTTTCCCCACTCTTTTTCATTGCTGTTGTCTCACTTTTAAAGTACACAAAGTTTCTGTGACAGACTGTGAAAGTTTCACACTTTACCAGGACTCACTTTATTCTTCTCTTTTTTTTTTTATTTGTTGGTTTATCGTTAATCAAAGAGTTCGGTTAAGCAGGATTACTCTGATGTGACCGAAGAGAGACAGAAAGGATTAGACTTCTTTCAGGACCCGCTGGAATCAATACAAAGACCAATACATCCTTCTAAAGATCCACATCTGAAATCCAAGTGTGATATAATGCATCAACAGAAACTTTTTTTTAAACTGCAGAAACAGTCTTTATTACTTTGTGTAACTTCTAATAATATAATAAAAATAAAGTTTTATTTATTTGTTTGTTTGTGATAATCGGGTCCTCGGTCCATCTACCAACCCAGAAAATGTTTTTTGGTAAGCCTTTCTCTGCAAGCATAAGAAAAAACAAGCCACTCAGATTTCGCTAACCCCGTGATGTAGAAATAAGATCTTATTATAATATCACCCCTTAATCTGCAAGTTTTCACCCACAGCGCAGCCATTGTGTTTTTCACAAGTGACAACGATGTAGCAGTTCTAACGCCAAGGCAAACGTTCGACAAAGCTTGTTAACTGTTCTGTCTTTGGCTGCACAGATGAGCACAGAACACTATTTAGAGTCCCAGTCTCAGATGAGACAAGAGAGCTGTGGATTTATTGATTTATTTACTGTATATTATGCTGCTGCCACCCAGATCTAATATAAACATGCAATTTATTTTCCAACCTTCACAGACATTTAACCCACTGTTTTTGTAACTCATGTGTCTTTTTAACATAAACTTGTTCGGATTTGGCAGTTAAAGCACAATAAGACATGAAAGAGGACTTTTAATACTCACATGCCATGTGACAGACGCTTTCTGTGTGCATGTGCTTTAGATGTGTGCGCTCAGAAAACTGTATATCAGAAATTTAAACTGAAATGGCTTAAAACGCATTATTTCAGCACAATAAACATGATAATTAAAACCTAACTGATGTTTTTTGGCAGAGTATCTGAGGTACAAGCTGTAAAGGCACAGCTCTGTTCTAAAAAAAAAAGGGGGTGGGGAGCAGCAGCTCATTTGCATTTAAAGAGCCATGCACAAAAACAGTGTGTTTCTGCTTTTACTCAAAATAAGCATTTTCAAAATATAATTAATGATCTGTGGGGTATTTTGAGCTGAAACTTCACAGACACATTCTGGGGACACCTAAGACGTATATTACATATTGTAAAAAGGGGCATAATCTGTCTTTTTTAAGTTTAAAGGGGTCCTATTATGCATTTCACTTTTGAATTATAGTCAGTGTGGTGCGTATGTTTGGGCATAAAAAACATCTACAAAGTTACAAATCTCAAAGCCCACTCCAAAGGGAGATATTTAGTTTTTAGAACTACAACAAATGGCTTTTTTGGACTACAGCGTTTGTTTTTCCGGATGCTATGATGTCACAGCGTAAATTCCACCTACAGAATTTCGAAACGTTGGCGGGTGGGGAGGAACGAGGTGGGGGATTCACCTAACTTTAGCGATGTAGCATGGACACACGCTTCTGGGATGCTTCAGCGAACATGTAAACGCGAGCATTGACTAAAGTGTCCACAAACTGCTCCGGTAGCCGTGCCATTAATATGTGCAGTACAGAGGGTCGAAACACATGCGGAGCCGTGGCTGATGTAAACACAAGCATTGACAAGCATTTATTCATCATACTGTCACGGATTGGCCAGGTTCTTCCACCTCCCTCACTCAGCGATCACTCTCACCAGAATTCTAATCACGCGCACCTGTCAGCAATCAACCACACCATTCAAAAGCACACCTCACACAGCCATCACTGTCCAGGCTCGTTCATTCGAAAGCAGACTCTTCGTGTGACTCCAGTCAGTTCACGAAAGCCTTACCTGAAAACTTACCTGTGCTTACTTACCTGTATCTCTGCTCTATTCCAGTCAAGTCTGTCGAAGTCCATCGATCCAAGTCTCCAGTGTGTGAGTGTGCCATAAGTCAGCATCCTGTCGACGTCCTCCGATCTTCGTTCCTGCAACGAGATAAATACTACTCAGTTCCACTATCTGCTCATTTAAGTATCACTACTCATCTTGACTGCCCAACTTACCCGGTTCTGCACGCCATCATCTTCACTGCTCTGCTGATCATAAATAAACCTTGTATTCACCTACTCACCTGTCTCGTTGGTCTGCTTCCGTAACACATACAGTGTAGATAGCGTCACAAGTCTTATGCTGGAGCTTGTTTGGGCATGTAAATAATTAAATAAATTAGCATAATAATGATAATATCATATATCGGTGATCTCGCAGGCTGATGATAGGACCAACACTACTGTAGCGTAATATTTACTCACCCTCCATGCATCCTAGGTGTATATGACCTCCTTCTTTCAGACGAATACAATCCAAGTTATATTTAAAATAATCCTGGCACTCCCAAGCTTAAGAACGGCAAAGACTGAACGGCATAAACAAATGTTTCTCTCCATCAGTCCAAAACAAGTTGATCCATAATAAAAAGTGCCTCACATGGCTCCGGCCTCCTTTAGCGATCCAATGTGTTTTTGTGAGAAATATATCCATATTTAAAACTAGCTTGCACAGTTGTACAAGGGACTTGCTGCTTTGGGAAGGGGTGTGGCAGTACTGAAAAGCCATCTAAGCTGTTCGCCAATCGCAACGCAGTGGGACTACTCACCAATCACGACACATTTAGTTTTTCGGGAGGCGGACCTTCATTAAACCTGGAACTAATTGAGCCATCTGTGCCAGCCTGGGGAGAAAGCTATTGTAATAATGTAAATTATGTGAAAAATAATGCTTTTTTCGAACCAAGCATGAGAGTATGTTCTAGAGTATGTTCTCTTTGTAAAAGAACAAAATAGGACCCCTTTAAGTACTAATATATACTAGTACTAATGTAATAGTAATACACATGAAAAAACTAACCATTGGATTTTTTTGAAAGAATTTATAATATGTGTCCTCCTGTAATAGTAGTATATCTGCCAGCCTCATGTTTCAAACGAACAGGCTGAAGTGCTGGGTTTATGTGTCCAAACGTTTAATAATTTATGAAAAATCTGATGGATCCATAAGAAGAGGTAATTTGCCATTACATTTACAAACAGGCTCAAACTAAAAAAATTAAGGGTTTTTAAGCATATTCCATGAATTTTAGGAATAGAAAAGTTTAAATTATAATCACAAAATCACACAATATTTATTTTAGTATTGTTTAATTACATGAGTCAACCATAGTTGTGATTGGTTTGAGTAATAATAAATATCATTATTAACAGTGAGAGTATGCAATAGGGGTGAGTAAATCAATCAATCAATCAATAAAAAAACCTAAATATAAAATATTCAAGAAATCTTGAAAACACTATACACTACATATTCTGATGAAACCAACAGCAACTCAGAAGAACATTTCATGACATTTACATTGTACTTTTTTAATACAAATATAAAGCATATGAATCAGCATTCAAAAAAGAAACTGTGTGAAAAAAAAAAAAAAAAACATTTTCTGAAACATTAATCTCCCTCTAACTTTTGAAAATACCCGGTTTCTGTTCTTTCGCAAACAGCAATGCTCAAAAAAGGCTTTATCTCTCAAAGGACTTCAACTGTTCAGTCGATTCTCAGACATTACTTTGCTTTCAGTGGCATTTTTTGACAATTTAACAACCGTATTTTTGGAAGCTGAGGTGTGCATTGATCTTTTGTGTTGATTTTGATGTTGAACACATTCATCAGAGCCATTGTTTACTCATATGAGCAGCCGCTAATAACGAGGCCCTCAGCAGGCCTGTGTTCACGTCCTCCATCAAGCTAATGAAGTGCAAGGTCAACACAGAAGAAAGACAAAGACTGAAAAAAAAAAGTTTTTGAAAGTAAGTTTGTCTGGAGGCACTGAAGTGTCTAAAACATGGGAAGTGATATAAACTTGCAACGAGTTGATGGTGATTAAATAATGACAGAATTTTTAGGTGCCTATAAACTTAAGAAACACAACAGTCACAAAACTGAACTTTAAATACAAGTGTATGCTTATGTACGTTCTGTGGAAACTGCTCAGTCAGCACAGCTGCATTGTTAAGCACATTATTAGCAGCTTACTATGGTGTACTGGTGTATCTGCTGACCATTTCTGCCCTGTATCACACATAATTCAGTTTGCCCTTGCCTTTCAGTCCAATGCAGCTTCTTACCTTAACCAGAAGGCCCTAATTTGTGTCCATCATGCATTGTGTTGAGTGAAGTGCTGGACAGGGCTCATTCTACAGGCCGAGTAGAGCAGATGATATGGAGAAGCATCCTAATGTGATCAAATCTGGATGTCCAATTCTTCCCTCCCAGCTCAGAGAGACTCTTGTTATTAGTGTTGCTCACTAGGGCAAGCATAAGTGTTACTATTTCTCATACAATCTATCTGCTAAATGTCTTGAATACAAATGTGAAGTGTGGCTTTAAATGGCTCATGTGTTTTAGAAAGCCTGACAAGAGAGAGGCCAGGAATTAATGGGAATAGCATCAAATAGACGAACAGCCTCTCTAGAGGCATATAGCAGACGTTTCTGCTGTCTTAAATAGTTTCTCTTGACCATGTGATGTTACGCAAGCTGTAACATTTAAGTTGACCACTTGACAGACCACTGCACCACCCTACTGATAGTCAGCAACTTCTAACTTAAAAAACACTGTGACTGAAATCAAAGCAGGCAGTGAAGCCTCTCTGAATTCTGTTTGAACCTGTCAGCATCTCCTGAAGGGCGTTTAGTTTTGACAACAAGCAAAAGCATAAAATTAGAACTGTAATTTGAAGGAAGCCAGTCTGTACCGACTTAAGAGAGCTAACGTTATTTATGCTTCTGCATTAGAATGTGAAAAATGTCCAATAAAATGCCAGTAAAATACAACAGTATGGAAGTTTCCTTATCATTGCCAACTGCACAGCAACTGCAACTACACAACTGCCATGGTTCACGAGAAAGGAATAAATGAATATTCAGAAAGCCATTATTTATGGAAATAATGCCTGGCAGGGTGATTAGGATTGTTATGCGAAACAAAGATTGACTGTAAATTATGCCAATTCTTACAAGGCTACTTAATAAGTCAATAAGATGTGAAATATGATATATTATATACACATAAAATTAACACAGCAATGCGAGAAATCAGTTGTCATTATATAAGAATGCTTTAATTAACCAAACTAAACTTAATAACGGAAAATACTTTATACTCTGGCTGTATTGAACTGGTGGCTCTAAGCAAATAAATGCATTGGTTACACTTTATTTTGAGAGTCCATTTCTGACATTCTACATAACTTTGCATTTACATGTAAACTAAGTCTTATCAGAGCATTAGTAGACTGTTAGGTTAGGGGTAGGGTTAGGGTTAGTGGACTATCAAAGTAAAGTGTCACCAAGGCTTTTGATTTGAGCAAATTAGTTTATGTGGCTAAATAAAATATGCTAATATACTAGATAATTTCAAGCATATTTCTATCACAAGATGTTAAAAGAAATGTCTCACATGCTAGTTCAATATGAAGACAACGATTCTTCCTTTCACAAATGATAAAATCTGCAAATCCCAAAGAAACAGACAAAATAGAAAGAGTAACACAAAAAATAGTAATACAAGAGTAATACAGAAAGTCTAGAAATATTGTACAATATATTTACAGCATAAAATAACTGTTTTCTGTTTTAACATATAGATTTTTCCTGTATAATGCATCTTTACAAATAAAAATATTAAAATATTCTTTTTCTTTCTTTCTTTCTTTCTTTCTTTCTTTCTTTCTTTCTTTCTTTCTTTCTTTCTTTCTTTCTTTCTTTCTTTCTTTCTTTCTTTCACAAATGATAAAATCAGCAAATCCCACAGAAACATACAAATTAGAAAGAGTAATACTGAAAATAGTAATACAGAGTAATACAGAATGAGTAAAATAAAAGTGAATTATTATTTCAATTATTTTATTAATTTAGTAAAGACAGTTTAGAAATGTTGTAGAATATATTTACAACATAAAATAACTGTTTGCTATTTTAATATGCTGATTTTTTTCTATATAATGCATCTTCGCTAAATAAAAATACAATATAATATAAAAAATATAATATTCTTTTTTTCCTTCTTACACAAATTATACAGTCTGCAAATTCCAAAAAATAGAGATTTTTTTTTAAAGAAAGTCTAGAAATATTGTAGAAAATACTTACAACATAAAATAACAGTTTTGTATTTTCATATATTGATTTGTTCTCTGTATAATGCATCTTTGCTAAATAAAAATATAATATTCTTTCTTTCTTTTTTTTTTAAATATGTGACCTCAAACATTTGAACAATAGTTTACTATATTGTTTTCATACGAATGCCACATTAACCTAATGTGTCAAATCTTCAAACCATAAAAAATAAAAAAAATAAAAAAATAAAACACATCTGACTCAAGCAGTGTTAATTGTCACAGAAGATTTTCATTTAGTTTTAGTTTTAGTCATATTTTAGGAGGAGAGGAGAGGAGACTGTTTTGGCTTACAAGTTTATGGGCCTGTATCGGACTCGTATTCTGTCTGACCAGAATCATTTGAATGGCCAAACACGCTCCTGTGCTAAATTCCAATGACATTTATAATGGCAAACTTGCCTGCAGCACTCTGCGGATAAACAAACGAATAAATAGATGGTAATGAAAGATCAACATTACATTCAGTTGTGCGGTTCTCAAGAGGCCAGCATCTCATAAATCAATCCCTCTTTTTTGCTCTTCCTCATGTCTGGTTTTAATGACCTTTCCCTCTTATCTCAATCTGATCTCTTCATCCTCAATCTCGTACAACACTTCCAATCAATCCTAAAAGCTTTTAACCGGCTAAAGCTCTATCTGTACGGATCTGACGGCCATCCGCCCATCATAATGAGAAGAATGGCTGACTGCTTTTCTATTGTGCAGGATCTGATAAGCAGGGAAATGGGTGAGCTTCAATCTCAGGACAGGACATACAGTACTGTATTTCACTAAAGAACCTATGCTTTATTCAATAGCATTTCCTGAAAGTGGATGAGATTTCTTTGGTAGCTTGTCAGTCACAGGTGGTGAAGAAGCAGGCCGGTTCACTAGAGTAAAATGAGCTTTCTATGAATCAATCACAAACAACATTTCAGTTTCTGCTTAACATATTTCTATTTAGTAAAGCACGGTATTATATGAAGGCCACCCATTACGTGAGCTGGGTAAAAGTGGTTAAAGTCTGTTGAATGTTTGGGTTTATTCAATTTGATTGACTAAAAGGCCCTGGGAACACTTAACAGAACAGTACCATGATATTGTAGCACTAAATGGCATTTTGTAGGTTTAGGTAAAGCTGAGCCATATAGAGACTATCTAATTGAAAATCTACAGTGTACATTTGCTATGTATTTTTTGTGACAAATACTGTAGGCTACATAATGTCCTGTGATTATAATGTCAAAAATATGACTCAATGCACTACTGTACAGTTCCACTATGATGAAAAGCAAAGCATGAAAAGCAAAACCTCAATGAAAAAACAGGAAATGTTAGTCTCTGGCCAAACCATACACAGAGGCATACTGTTTATTGTAATTACTTTTTTTGACTTACAAGAAGTCACAAAATGGCAGGGATGGATTGGTCTATATTGTACTTTAAAAAACTGACTAGAGTCATTTTTGTCAGTGGAAATAAAACATTTAAGACAAGTCTCTTGTATGCTTGAAGCACCAATGGCCCGAATGAGAGAGACCTCATTAAATCACAGCGGACTATAAAAGGATCCACTCCAAACATCAGGCTCTTTCCTGGAAGCCACTTCTGGAAACTGTGATTGACATGGCTGGAAAATTGTGACAAATTATTGAACTTTAACATTCACCAAGTCAAACAGAGGGCAAAATAACTATTTATTATATTTATATATTATAATATAGATTATATTATTATGTATTTTAATGTCTAAATCATTCTAATATGCTGATTTATTATCAGTGCTAAAAACTGTTTTTTTTTTTTTTTTTGGAACCTGTCATACTTTTTTAAATAATAATAGGTTAAAAAGAACAACATTTATTTAAAATAGAAAGATTGTCTAATAATATACACTATATGGTTCAAAAGTTTAGGGTCAGTGCATTTTTATTCTTTGTTTCTTTGAAAGAAATTAATAATTGTATTCACCAAGGATGTGTTAAATTAATAAAAATGTGATAGCATAGATTTACATCGTAAGAAAAGATTTACATTTCGTATAAATGCTGTGCTTTTTAACTTGGTATTCATCAAAGAATCAGGTTCCAATAAAATATTTGGCAGCACAACTGTTTCCAACATTGATAATTCTAATAATAAATCAGCATATTAGAATGATTTCTGAAGGATCATGTGACACTTAAGACTGGAGAAACAGCTGATGAAAATTCAGCTTTGCATCACAGGAAAAAATTATATTTTAAAGTATATTAAAATGAAAACCATTATTGTATATTGCAGTAATGTATATTGTTATATAATACAAATTGCTTAAAGTTTTTAAAGTATCCGAAAATGTTGAAAATATTTTAAAGTATTATAAGGAAGACAGAAAGAAAATCAAAGTGAACTGAATTCAAAACAATCATAAATCATATACTGACATTAAAAAAAAAGTGACATTAAAAAACACTGGATTGACAAAGTCTTGTATTAAGTTGATTTATATTTCAACAAATTTAATAAATGATTTTCTAGATATGGAGTATTTTAGTTAACTAAACTGAAACTAAAATAAAATTGTTAAATAAAATAAAATCACACATATTTCTCATTATAACAAGGAATGACTTGATGTACTAAAATTACTAATACAAAAAAAAGACAACTTCAAAAATTGATTTAACTAAATGACAGACAGCCTTTAACATTATCATCATTAACATTAATTAAATTAAATTGGAAAATATAGAAATAAACCCCTATTTAAAATATTAATAAAACCTATAAAATGGTATAATAGAATTTATTACTTGTGTTCAATTCTTTAATTCAATTTAAATTTGAAACATCCCATGGGATGTAAGCAATTCAGTTCAACTCACAATCATGAAAGCGTGATGGTAATTCTGCAGTTTATTTATTTAATTATGTATGTACGTATTTATTTATTTATTTATTCATTGCACTTTGAATCAATACAGGTTTGAAATGACATCAAATAATGACAGAGTTGCCACAAATTGCTACACTTTTGATCCATACAAACCATTTTGAAAATTGTGAACCTTTTCCACTCTGTATTAAAAAAAAAAAGCGTAATGCTATTACTTTACAACCAGACAACGTTAAAACATGTTAACCACCTCTAGTCATATAAACATTTCATTATAGATACAATTTAACAGAAACATGAACAAGTTTCTTACTTCATGACGTGAGCTGGAATGACAGCATTAAATTTTGATGATTGTCATGCCTTGTTCCTTTAACTTACTGGAGGTCTAACCTTGCTTGTTTTACTTATATTCAATAAAACGCTGTCTAGGAGCAAAGTGTATACATACTGACTAATCCCCCCCGCATGAACAGAGGGGTCCCTTGTGCTTCAGAGCTAAAATTATGATGGAAACAAACATGAAGCACTGCAGCCGAGTCAAAGTCTGCCTGCATCATGCAACGCCAACAACCAAAATATTCCTCTCAAATTAGCAACATAAATGTCATTCGTTTTCAGTTGAAACCCCAGCTTCACCTCAAATCCTCACAGCAGACAGCGAAACACTGAATATAGCCATGATTACACTGCGGTGACTATTGTAAGATGAATGAGGTATTCACATCTTCATTTTGCACAATTATATTCACTGTCATTCCCAAAGGCCTGTTTTTTTATATATGAATCTGCTTCATTAAATCATAATGATAATTATGAAGATTGCATTATGTAAGAACACTTAAAAATGAGACCTGTGTAGTTTATGTAAAGCTGAATCTCTCCAAGCCATTTGCAGATTAACACTCAATAGAAAGTATTATGTCTGAAAAACAATCTTGTTTGTCCAGTCACTACTTTAACTTAAAATGTCTGAATGAACTTCACTGCCCCTCTTAAGCTGTCACTTTAAAAAAAATCCTTTAAATTAAGATGAAATAAAATATAATAATATAACATAAAATGTAATATTTACTGTTAATATAAAGACTGTTATATGTCTGTTTTTAAATTTATGCTTAAATTGTTACAGTTCTGTCAGTTTATGTCTTAGTCATGTCATGTATTTGGTTTCTCCCATTGTCTTCCCCCCGTTAATCTGTCTGCTTTGGTTTAGTCCTTGTCATCTGTATCACCTGTGTCCCCGTAATTAGTCTGTCTTTATAAGCATGTGTTTGAGTTCTGTTCTTTGTCGGTCCTTTTGTCTGAATAGATGTGTGTGATGTTCCTGACTTGTTCCTGCCTTGTTCCAGTCGAAGATTTATATTAAATATATTGTATTTTGTAATTCTTGTCGTCCGTCTCGTCAACTCCTGCACGCACCCGTTACATAAGGACCGACCAACAAAAGTGTACCTGGCGTCTTTCCCTGCGTTTATTTTTCGTTTTTGTATCAGTGTTTGTTTTATATTTTTTCCTCATGGATGACCCCAACGTTGCCATCATTCTCCTGAAGCAGGGGAGACGCTCTCTCGAGGACCACACCAGAGACTTTCTGTTCCTCGTTCCATCAACTCACTACCCGGACAGCTGCTTGTGCACGTTCTTCCACCACGGACTTAATGACCACATCAAGATGCAGCTGTCCGGGGAGGGTCCTCGAGAGAGCTTTGCCGGATTCGTCGAGTGGGTGCTGGCGTCCAATGGATCTTCCTGGACTGTCGATTTCATCGAGGAGGACGTCAGCCCCGCTCACAACCCAGAGAGCAGCCAACCATCGCCCCGACATGCAGAGCGGGAACCCGAGCGCACCGCGGATGCAGGACTAGAGCCGCGAGCGACAGAGCCAGAGTCCTCTCCGGCTGATCAGGTGCGTGAGTCGGATTCTACATCTCTGACGGTGGATTGCGACGTGGAGCTAGGGAGGGAAATGGAGAGCCCTGCCCACTGCAACTCCGCTGGGGGTGAGCTGGATATCTCTGGGGACTTAATTGACTTCGTTGCTGAAGTTATGGAATATAAACTAATTGACTTTGTTTCTGAGACTGTGGATATTGACACGCCGGATTTAATAGACTTTTCCTCTGAGCCACTGACCCGCATTGACTTCCCTCCCACCCGCCCTCATCTGTCCGAATCTGCCTGGTTCCCGCTGGTTCCGCCCAGCCGCCCTGAGTCCCCGCTGGTTCCGCCCAGCCGCCCTGAGTCCCCGCTGGTTCCGCCCAGCCGCCCTGAGTCCCCGCTGGTTCCGCCCAGCCGTCCTAAGTTCCCCAAGTCAGCAGTCAGTCCCCTTGCTCACCCTCAGCCCACCATCTCTGCAGTGGGCTCGCCGCAGGGATGCCTGCTCACTTCGGTGGCAAGGCTGGAGGTTCCCTCAGCTCCGCCTCCAGCCTCCGAATCCAGACCTCCACCTCGGTCCTCCGACCCTGCGGCTCTACCACGGCTCTCAGCGCCCTCCTCTCCACCGTCGCCCGTCGGTCCACCAGCTCCACCGGGCTCCATCGTCTTTCCGGCTCCGCCCTGGTCAGTCGTCACCCCATCGGATCCTCAGGACTCTGCTCCTCCGGCTGCGCCTCGTCACGCCGTCCCACCGGCTCCTTGGGACTCCTCCTTCCTGCGGGCACAGCCTCCATCCTCTGTCGCTCCGGCTCCGCCGCGGATCTCCGGGACTCCGCCTCCGCCTCGGCCGCCAGAGCCCGTTCCGCCTTGGCCCTCCGGATCCGCGGTGTCGCCCTGGATCTTCGGCTCTCCATCTCCGCCTCGGGTTCCTCTGCCAGCTGCTCTGCCTCTGTCGGTCGGCCCCACGGAGTCGGCGGTCCGTCCTCCACCATGGCTCCTCCCTCCGTCGGCTCCTCCGTGGGCCGTCATCCTGGCTGCGATCTGGGTCCTGCTCTCCTGCTCCAGGTCCCTCCTGTGTGTTCCCTGGCTCCTCCCACCGTCGTCGCCCCCTTGGACTGTCCTTTTTGTTTCCTGGACTTGTGTTCTGGTCCTCCTCCGGGGGTTGCGTCCTCCGCCGGAGCCCCCTCCCTTATTGACTCTGTTTTCCTGGTTTTCCGCCCCTCTCGTTTTTTCGTTTTTTCTACGGCGCGAGGACGCGCCTTTCCGGAGGGGGGCGTAATGTTACAGTTCTGTCAGTTTATGTCTTAGTCATGTCATGTATTTGGTTTCTCCCATTGTCTTCCCCCCGTTAATCTGTCTGCTTTGGTTTAGTCCTTGTCATCTGTATCACCTGTGTCCCCGTAATTAGTCTGTCTTTATAAGCATGTGTTTGAGTTCTGTTCTTTGTCGGTCCTTTTGTCTGAATAGATGTGTGTGATGTTCCTGACTTGTTCCTGCCTTGTTCCAGTCGAAGATTTATATTAAATATATTGTATTTTGTAATTCTTGTCGTCCGTCTCGTCAACTCCTGCACGCACCCGTTACATAAATGTCATTTATTTTAACAATTTGAACTGTATTAAAATCAGTGTTGATATTGTTAACTACAACTAAAATGATTTCAATAAAATAATTTAAATTAAGTTTCATTAAAAAAATCTTTAAATTAAGATGATATAAAATATAATAATATAACATAAAAATGCAATATTTACTGTAAATATAAAGACTGTTATATGTCTGTTTTCAAATTTATGTTTAAATGTCATTTATTTGAACAATTTGAAGTGTATTAAAGTCAGTGTTGCTATTGTTAACGACTAAAATGATTTTTAATAAAACAATTTAAATTAAGCTGCATTAAAAATACTTTAAATTAAGATGATATAAAATATAATAATATAACATAAAATGTAATATTTACTGTTAATATAAAGACTGTTATATGTCAGTTTTTAAATTTTTATGCTTAAATGTCATTTATTTGAACAATTTGAAGTGTATTAAAATCAGTGTTGCTATTGTTAACAACTAAAATGATTTTTAATAAAATAATTGAAATTAAGCTACATTAAAAAATCATTTAAATTAAGATTCAATTAAAATATAATAATATAACATAAAAATGCCATATTTACTGTAAATATAAAGGCTGTTATATGTCTGTTTTCAAATGTATGCTTAAATGTCATTTATTTGACCAATTTGAAGTGTATTAAAATCAGTGTTGCTATTGTTAACTACAACTAAAATTATTTAATAAAATAATTTAAATTAAGCTGCATTAAAAAATCCTTTGAATTAAGATTAAATAAAATATAATAATTTTACATAAAAATGCCATATTTACTGTAAATATAAAGACTGTTATATGTCTGTTTTTAAATGTATGCTTAAATGTCATTTATTTGACCAATTTGAACTGTATTGTAAACCACGACTAAAAGTATTTTTAATAAATGAATTGAAATTAAGCATCAAAATTAAATAATTTACATTAAAATTAAATATAATAACATGAAAATCAAGGTTTAAGTTGGCAACTAACTGAACAACTAACTAAATAAGTTAAGCTGAAATAGTAAAAAATATTAAAACTGAAATAAAAATAAAACAAAGCTAAAAAAAACAATACTAAATGAAAATGAAAACTGGAAAAAGAAAGGCAAAAAAAAAAAGGCAAAAAAAAAAAAAAAAGCCAAAATACTATAATAGTATGTAAATGTGACCCTGGACCACAAAAAGTCATAAGGGTCGACTGTTTTTTTATTTTTTTTATTGAGATTTATACATCATCTGAAAGCTTTCCATTAATGTATTGTTTGTTGTGACAGGATTAATATTTGGCCGAGATACAACTATTTGAAAATATGGAATCTGAGGATGCAAAACAATAAAAATATTGAGAGAATCACCTTTAAAGTTGTCCAAATTAAGTTCTTAGCAATGCATATTTTGATATATTTATAAATATACAAAATATCTTCATGGAACAAGATCTTTACCTAATATCCTAATGATTTTTGACATAAAAGAAAAATTTGACCCATATGATGTATTTTTGGCTATTGCTACAAATATACCTGTGCAACTTATGACTGGTTTTGTGGTTCATGGTCACAAATAATACCAAAATAACACTGGCTATAATTAGAAATTTCATCAAACATAAGAAAGCACAAAACATTTTTCTAAAACTCCAGGAACACATTTTAATTAAAGGTGCAGAATAATGAAATAACCAGAATTGATATTTGTGAAAACTGACTGTCTAATGTTTTTTTTTTTTTCCTTTTTTTTTTTTTGCTTAAAACCTAAACCAAGGGGAGGAGCTTAGCTATAGCTAATGCAGAGCGTATACAAAGTTATTCTGTATTGCCCGGGTCAAGAAAAAAAAAATTCTTAGCACATGTAAAAGACAACTTTTCCAAACTCCATTACCCATCATACCACTTGCCATACCCCACTAGAAATGACTCATGTTTACCTTCAGCCCAAGTGTATGATTCGGCCTCTTCACAACCTTTAACCTGTGCTAAAACTTACAAGATCCAAACAAACAATCTCTGAAATCACATCTCATTTTACGCCTGACGGAACACACCGTTACAACAGAAAACACACAGAGCGAGCGCATGAGCTGTCACATCGCATGTCCCGTCTGCGGTAACTGCCATTTTCTTTTTTCCAGCGAATTCTCCTCACTGTCTGCACCCTGCAGAAATAACCGACCCTCGCAATCATAGGGAAATTTAAAGCTTGCTTGTCAACAAATTCGACGGTCACTTTTTCCAGCCCTCGACTTCGTGTCCGAGAGTGTATATGAAGGCTGCCTTGTCAGGCCCTCGATTTTGTGTCTCAGCGAACACTTTACACCACACACGCATCATGTTAGCTGTCCGGAGCCACAACACGCTGGCATCTCTTCCACCTCAACACCCAAAGTTCTGCAGGGTCATCTTCCGGAGGGCGTGCAGCGCCGCGTCACCTGATCCAGCGTCTCACGGTTCTGTCGCTGTTCTGAAACAACCCTTGGTCCCGCTCTGCTCAGGCAGAAACTCAGCTGATGGATGCGCTACGACATCATGGTGACCCACGGCTCACCCCTCTCATGTGCTGCTGTTTTACTCATGAGAACTACCAAAACTAGCCTTGACCGGCTACCTGATGACAGTCGCTATTAAACTATGGCTGCACCTACAACCAAACCAGATTATTTGTGCAGCATTTAATATAATGTTCTTAGAACTTTCTCCTTTTTTTAGCATTTTATATTTTCTGTTTTTTAAAGGTTGGCTTGCCTTTGTGATCGCATTTATTTATATTTAAAAAATATATATACTGTACATAATTCAATTTTTCTTTCAAGGTTAGGGACAGATTCTTTGCGGGTTGTGTGAGCTCTATTGGCTCTGGCAGGTGAAGCACAGAGCCCGGAGGGGAGCCACTTTATGGGTGATGAGCAAAGGACACAGAGGTCAAAATCATGGAGGAGAAACATACCAGGGTCACTGCCGAATCACAGTCACCACAATGAAACCGAGACAAGTGCTTCCTTATTCCAGCACACCAGATCGGCTTCAGCACTTAAGTACTCAGCTGCTGTATAAACACATCAAAATATGAAAACATAAATCATATATACAGTACACACACACTCAAAGATATTTTAATCAGTATGTTAAATGCAATATTTACTGTAAATATTTGTGAACACTTTGTTATGTCTGTTTTTAAATGTATGCTTAAATCTAATTTATTTGAACAATCTATGATGGCTTAAAGCTATCTCTAATAGTATTATTGCATTTGGTTTTGTAGATTTTTACAATTTCCAATCATTTGTTTTATATGTTTTAATGTCTTTTGGTTGTCTTTAAATGTGCTACATAAATAAAAGAAACAGAAAGAAAGAAAGAAAGAAAGAAAGAAAGAAAGAAAGAAATTTAACTTAGCATTTTTTTAGAATGCCATTTTGTTTGTTTTAAAAAGAGAATAATACATGATTTATGTCTATTTAGAATTATTTGTTGATGTTGTAATTTTGCAGTAGTAGTAGTAATCATATTATGTATCTTTACTTACTGCTTAATGAAATATTGGATTTGAAATGAAACTGTAACTGTTGCAAACATATTATTATTGTTATTATTATTATTATTATTGCTGTTGTTGTGTTTAATGGTACATTTATATATCTTATGTTCATCATATATATTATAATGCATGTAGTGAAAATATTATATTTTATATGTTCATTAAAAAAACACATTGATAAAAAAAAAACGGGTTAACAATGCTTCTACAGCATTTATTAATCGTAGTTATTATTTTCAGCATTTTTTAAAATCACAAGTTGCGTTTGTTAACATTGGTTAATGCGCTGTGAACTAACATAAATTAACATTGAACGACTGTATTTTTATTAACTAACATTAACAAAGATAAATAAATACTGTTATAAATGTATTGTTCATTGTTTGTTCATGTTAGGCAATACATAACACTATATTGTAAAGTGTTACCAAAGTTACATTAAATGATAATTACTTTCTGCTTAATAAAATCTTAGACTTTAATTTAAACTATACTGGAACTGTTAATAAATATGTTATATATTGTATGCATGGATTAAAAAACTGCATTAGTTAACATGAACTAAGAATGAACCATACTTCTATGTTAATTTCAGCATTTACTAAAGCATTATTAACAACATTAACAAAAATGAATAAATGCTGTAATAACTGTTTTGTTCATTGTTCGTTCATGTTAGTTAATACATTAATTAATGTTAACAAATTACACCTTATTGTAAAGTGTTACCAAAAAAAAAATTGCTAAATTAAATAAAAGTTTTTTTTTCATGGCTTTAGTAAGTCTGTAATCAGTGACACAGCAGATTTGCATCTATAAAGGGCTGTGAGGAGCCAGTGAGGGTCTGCTCATTGCTCTGTGTCAACAGTAATTAGACAAACTAGTAAAAGTTTACTAATGAGCATCTAAAACGTATTATGTCAATGGCAACTCACTCAGTCGAACAACACCCCGAGGGACCGTGCGTTTTAAGCCAACACACGAACAACAAAACTGTGGAAAGTGCCACTTCTATGTGGTTTATATCACATTCCTGTTTATGTACATATTATTATGTGCATTTTTATTTACTGAAACCGAATGTTTTTCCTAAACACACACACACACACACTTAAACTAAAGTGGTTCTTCGGTTAGGAAAGAGGCAAAACCTACAGTGACATCCAAATGACAGAAAGCAGCGGCAGCTTTTAAAACGGACGGACGGGCTTAATTATTTACAAAGTGCGTATGAATTATTCCAACTGAAATGTCAAGCAGCAGGACACCCATAACTTTTCCTCTCAGCCAGTCTCGCAATAACTTGACAAAAAAATCGCAGCAAAATCATTTTAATTGGATTCACTCTACCCAACATGAAGTGCCGATGATGAGTATCCTTTTAAAGGAATTCATGAAAGACCAAGTGTCTACAACAAGAAATGCAAAGAAATCTGACGTGTGGAAAAGAGGCAGGAGGGCTTCGTAGGGGTGCTAGTTTGGAGTGTGTGGTTTCTTAAATTACCTCTAAAATAGAAAATGAAATTTGAGCTGATAATTAATTTGAAATGGTGGAAGTGAAGGAGGTTGTTAAAGAAACATTTTTAATTCATTATTATATTTAAATATATGATCAAATATAATTTAAAAATTATTAAAACACTATGTATGCAAATTGTTAATTATTTAACCAAAATAAGAGAGATCATACAAAATGCATGTTATTGTTTATTTAGTACTGACCTGAATAAGATATTTGACATAAAAGATGTTTAAAACAATAGTTGAATTTATAAAAATTACCCTGTTCAAAAGTTTGCATACACTTGATTCTTAATACTGAGTTTTTTTTTGTTTTGTTTTTTGCATTAAGAGCTGGGGACTGAAAACTTTTTGAATTTGAAGGTCAGGGTAAATGTAACTTATTTTGTCTTCTGGGAAACTTTTACAGTAAGTATCTTTTGTAGCTTCTGAAGGGCAGTACTAAATGAATAAAATCTGATATTTAGGCAAAAAAAAAGAAAAATATACACATCTTCATTCTGTTCAAAAGTTTACACCCTGGCTCTTAATGCATTGTTTTTTTCCTTCTGAAGCGTCACTGAGTGTTTGAACCTTCTGAAATAGTCAAATCAGTTGTCCTCAGTGTGAAAAGACGGATCTCAAAATCATACAGTCATTGTTGGAAACGGTTCATATACACAAAAATGTTAAAAAAACAAATAATCTGTGGGACCTGACAAATTTTTCTGAAGAACAGTGGGCAGTTAAACTGTTTAGGACAAACAAGGGAACAACTATCACCAACAAAAAACAAAAAAACTTTTGAACATGTTAATTTGTATAAATTCAACTAATATTTTCTTTTGTGGAATATATGCAAATGCATTTTATGTGAAATACCTTATTCAGGTCTGTACTAAATAAAAAATAAAATGCATTTTGTATGATCTCTCTTATTTTGGTAAAATAATTAACATTTTGCAGATTCTGCGAGGTGTATGTAAACTTTTGACTTCATATTATATTGTGCAATATCTGATAAATATCGCAGTGTGAAAACACTTTATGAGGCAGTGTTAACTGTTCACAAGTGAAGCTGCTCTCGTGAACTATTCGAGCATAACATGAAAATATTTAATGCTTTTCTGTTTTATTTTTTCACTAATTTCCCCCTGCATCCTTTGCACTTCATAAATTTGCCAAAAACTGGATCTGCAATAATAAAAAAGCCATAATGACGGTAATCGAATCAACTCCATCGCTGACCACAATACAGCAAATTATTGTCATATTACACGTTCATTCATACGCAAAATGCATTTTAGGGCTTCCGCCACATGTGTTGTCAGTGCAGCCTGTGTGTTATTCGAGACTTTACAAAGCCCCTTCCTGTCATCTGCCAAACTCTATCACTCACATCCAACATCCCTTCATCTGCCGACGGTCAAACGCTAATGAACGATTCCTTTAATCAAATCGATAAATCATGAGGGGTCAATCAAGTTGGCCTCATGGAAACCAAAAAGACATAAATCCATATGATTCATATGCTAAACCAAAAAAAAAAATGTTATCGATGTTAGCCATCTAAAAAATGAGTCATAACATCAGAAATGCATTGTTTTAGTACAAAAGTTTTCTCCTAGCAATTCTACTGCCCTCTGTTTCTTTGCCTTGATCTTGGCTCTGAGACCGTAATCAGGTCTGTTTCACATAACTGCCGATTACGGTAAAGCTCAGATCCGGTTTCACCGCTGAGGAGCGAGAGGGGAGCACAGAGGGGTTGAGAGAGATGGAGGGAGTGATAGAGGAAGAGATGAACAGGGTCGGGTGGTGTAAGGGGAGGCGCTGCCGCACATCTTGGTTTCTGCAGCGACACAGAGATGACAGGTCGCCTGAAGACACTTCCATTTTAGCTACTATTCACTCACTCCGACCGCTGCACTTTGTTTGAACTCGAGAGAGAAGGAAAGAGACAGCGGTGACATTCACACAGCAGCAGAATAGTGTTGTCAGACCTGTTTTAGAGTGCTAAATACGGCCATGTTCGCACATGGTTTGCTTACAAAGAGTGTGAAAGCTGCATCTACATTTTGAGAGTGAGGTAGGTTAATGTGTGTTGTGTTAACTGAGCCACAGTGGACAGCTAGTTGTGTCACATCATGTAGTGTGATGCATCACACACACTTGTCTCTGTTTTCCACTAATTTTCAGAGACAAAGAAGTGAGCTCTGAGTCATCTGAAGGTTGCAGTGGTATTCAAAGTGTCCCCAAGTGGTACACAACAACTGCAAATATTAAAAGTGTATACATTTTATTTAAATTTGGCTTATTTGCTTATTTATGATGATATAATGGCAAAATAGTTTTGGTTTATGCTTTAACATTTATTTAAGATGGAATATGACTTTAATATTACTTTGCTCATTATAACAATAAAATGATTGGCAAGCCCATTTGGAATTAGATTTTCCATTTGTGTCACTGACCAACGAATATGCCATTTTATCTTTTAATCTGAGGTTGTACTTACGTTCAAAGGATAGCCACTGAATATAAATAAATGTTTTAATTGATTGTTTTTAAATAATAATAATAATAATAATAATATAAAAATAAATAAAAAATTAAGTTTAAGTTAAATTACAAATTTAAAAACTAATCTTAATAATCTGACTTTAAATGTGTTGTTATTTGTTGTTTTTATTTTTTTACTCATGTCCTGGGTGGCCAATTTATTAATTTACAATATTTAATAATAATAATAATAATAATAATAATAATAATAATAATAATACATTTGTAATAATAATTACAAATTTATAAACACTAAATCTTAATGATCTGATTTTTAAAAGCTTTATTATTATTGTTGTTGTTTTAAAGCGTCGTTTTAAATGCTTTTTATTTATTTTTAATATGTTATTATTATTATTATTATTATTATTATTGTAGTTGTTGTTGTTGTTGTTTTAACTCATGTCCTGAGTGGCCAATTTATTCATTTATAATATTTAATAATAACAATAACAATAATAAAAAGAAGAACAAGAAGAAGAACAAGAATATATTATTATTATTATTATTATTATTATTAAAGGTTATAAATATTGGATTATAAATTGATAAAAAAAATGGCCTCTCAGGACATGAGTTAAAGAAGAAGAACAGCAAAATAATAATATAATAATTGCAAAAAAAAAAAAAAAAAACACTACATCTTAGTCATCTGACTTTAAATAAATAAATAAATTGATCACTCAGGACATGAGTTAAACAACAACAACAACAACAACAACAACAACAACAACAACAATAGTAATAATAATATATTAAAAATAAATAAAAACCATTTAAAGTCAGATAATTTAGATTTTATATTTTTTTAAATTAAATTAAATCAATTAAAATCAAATTAAATTAAAAACACAATCTTAACCATCTGACTTTAAATGCTTTATTATTATTATTATTATTATTATTATTATTATTGCTGTTGTTGTTGTTTTAAAATGTTTTAAAATGTTGCTTTAAATGCTTTTTATTTATTTTTAATATATTATTATTATTATTATTATTATTATTATTATTATTAATTATTATTGTTGTTGTTGTTGTTGTTGTTGTTGTTTTAACTTATGTCCTAAGTGGCCAGTTTATAATATTTCAAATGCTTTTTTATTTATTTATTTATTGTTATTTTTTAACTCATGTCCTCATTGGCTCATTTATTCATTCAGAATTTCTGGTGTTATGGAAGCTAAAAGTGCATCAATAAACAAGTCACTGTTGCATGTGCACTTAGTCAAAATGAAAAAGTAGAACAAGAAAACAAAGAAAGACAAACAGCCTTTTTATTTTGTCATCCCTCATTCTGTCCGCTGTGGATCCAAGGTAATCTGTTTTAATGAGGACATCTATTGAGATGTGGGCTGGGCAATTGCCCTAAAGAGTCATCAAATAAAAACAGAGGAAAACAAATGAAGGTAATCAGTAAAAGGAAAGAGAGAGAGAGGGAACTGAACTTTCCTTTGCAGGTTCTCGGGGAGAGAAATAAAGAGAGAGAGAAAGCGAGGAGCGAGAGTCTGTAATAGTATGAGACAGAGCCAGCATTTCCTTTCATCTCTCGAGGGGGACTCTGACAGAAACAATTCTCGTATCTCCCGGCCCTGTTTTCGAGCAGGCGCAATGTTTACGTACAAGTACATTTCTCCTCTCAATTTGTTCTCTCTATCTCCTCTCACGCAGCATTAACTGAAGATGAGAAACAACCGGGCCGAGTTGAGAAGAAAGAGTGCGAAAGGACAAAAAAAGTTTTCCTCATGAACGGTAATCCAGAGCTAAATCGTCTACGCGCTTCGCCTTCATAATGTGGCTAGACGTTTGATCATGGCTGCTGATTGGTGGAGAATCAGCTGGATTTTCTCCCTAATCAGGTTTAGAAATGTCTGATGTAACCTAAGAAATTCCTGAGCGCGAGCGAGGCACGATAATGTAAACGTGAGCGCTGGAAAACAAACGGTGGATTTTTGCTGAAACTGAGAACTTACTAAACGTGCCGCCTGAGTCGTGAGGTTTAAGGAAGTGATGCTAACAAATGAGAGTTTTAATGCTACACAGCTGGCGAAGTCATATTACCACATTTATTCAGGATTATGAGATTCAGTATAGGAAATTTTAAACGGCCGAATTTACCCCAGGCATGCATACACACACACGTCTTCAGAAAATCCAGTAGCCGGGCCTGAAAGGTGGTGCAATATGGGGCAAATTAGACCGCAAACCCCCCGCCCCGGGCAGGGGCTTTGGAGCAGAGCTTTCTGGAACTCAAGAGAGCCCCCTCCCATCCGCGGCGGTCCGTCTGCCACCCCTTGTGCGCAGCGACAGGGTATTTGCACCGCTGAGGAGAATGTGAGCTAATGAAAGCAAAAGCCTGTGTTCACTAGAGTATAAAATTCACATTTGGCCAGTGCAGACTGTGCAATCTGATATTATGAGGCTGTCTGACACACACGCACATACACACACATGCAGTGGCAGGGAAAAAGGCTAAAAAGAGAGAAAGAGACGGATAAAAAGAAAAGGCGAACGATATTTGAAGGAACGGTTCCCGGGATTTCGGCACGCGTTTTCGTGCAGAAGTGTGTTTGGAATAAAAATACGCCATATTAACTTTTGGAATCATGGCTGCTCAAAATCAACACGGAGGATGTAGTATTTATTGTCTAAGAACAATTTTGAGCCGCTGTGGTTATTTCAAGATGGTGGCTGTGCTGGATGACAGCGGCTCTACAGGAGGAAATCGCAGCAGGAAAAATGAGGTATCATGTGTCGCCATCTTGATTTTTGTGTGCATGCACACATTTTAGTGCCGCTTGTTTTTTTCAGGTTAAAATGTGGGTCCATCAGGACGAAAAAAAACGAGGTCATTCAGAGGGTAACGATGTGACATGCTAAACAGGAAGAAGCGGCATCCAATCACAGTTTAGCACTGCAGAGCAAATCTGATTGGGGGAAGACTATCACAACACAGTTTGCCGTCACTCCATAGGGCGGCTTCACAATGACGCACCGATCTGCAAAATATAAAATATATGTGCAAGTTTTTGCTAAAATGTCAACGGTAATTTTTCCATGTCTAATAACTCATCATTTTTTATTTTTTATTTTTTATTTTTTATTTTTTATTATTATTTTTTTGCCAAAACATCAGTTTTTATATAATATAATATAATATAATATAATATAACATAATATAATATAATATAATATAATATAATATGGTTCATTAGTTAACATTAATTAATATGAACTAAGAATTAACAATACTTCTACAGCATTTATTCATCTTTCATTAAATTTAACTTAATATATAATATAATATGGTTCATTAGTTAACATTAATTAACATGAACTAAGAATTAACAATTTTTTTACAGCATTTATTCATCTTTCATTAAATGCATTATTAAAATTATAAGTTGTGTTTAATGACATTAATGTACTGTAGATTAACATGAACAAATAATGAATGATTGTATTCCTATTAATTAACATTAACAAAGATGAATAAATAGTCTAATAAATGTATTGTTAATTATTTGTTCATGTTAATGTTAATGTTGCTAATGTTAACAAATAAAACCTTATTGTAAAGTGTTACCTGCAATATAATATAATATAATATAATATAATATAATATAATATAATATAATATAATATAATATAATATAATATAATATAATATACCAAAGTAAAAACTTTTTCTATATACTATCAAAATACATATAGGCTATGATATATCTGGTTTATATATACTGCTTTAATTTATATTTTTAGATATATATTTTTTCCCAAAATAACTTACCATAAAGATAAAAATATATATATAAAAAAACAGCAATAAACCAGCCATTTATTAAAAAACACATTTCCACAAGTTTAAAATGCTTTGGTGTTTACCAAAGAAAGAGTGGTAAAGAGTGAGAAGAAAGAATGCAAGAGAAAAAAAAAAGTATTCCTCAGGCTTTTATACTTTAATATATACAATTTAATATCATTTTGTAGTGTATGTGTTGAAAACTGTCAGTGTTTTTGCAAATAAACTCTTCATATTAAACCCATAACAAATATAATATATAAACTAACCATTAATTCCAAATAAATTAACATACTTTTTCTAAGTTTAAGATGCTTTGGTATTCACAAAACTACAAAAATAAACTGTGTGTTTGTTGCCTGCAGATGAAAAAGTAACTGCAGTTGCTTATCAGCTGATTAAAAATAAATAAATAAAAAAAACTAGGATTTCAAGAGTATTAAAAGGCAAATCAGTAAGCTTTCCTGATAATCATGATGTCTTTTTACGGGTCTTAGAGGCAGAGTGTCAGGACAATAGGAGCACTTTTGTTCGGTTCAAAAGTTCAGTTGCATTACAAGCGCATGACCTATTTTCCATGCTAAAAGTTTGGCATCAATCTTTCTCATTCTGCACCCTCCTCTCAATTTAATGCAACTGCACTAATCACAATAAACTAGGCCATCAGTTACCACGCCTACGCCACTGACTTGAAGGGCTATAAAGAAGGTTTCGTCGTTTATTGCTGTTTCACGCTTTTGCTATTTAGCAATCTTTAGTCATCAAAAAAATAAAATAAATAATAATAATAATTATATATATATATTGTTATTATTATTATTTTTTTAAGCGTCAAACCTAATAAAAACAAAAGCAAACTCCAAACAGGCAAAAGGAACATGACTATGTCATGAATTCCAGTGGTGATCCTGATTGAAGTTTAGTAATGATGTATCATCAGGAATGAATTTCCATATCAGTTCGGAAGCATCAAAAGGACTCATCCACCGTTTCTCTCATGGGATGAGACTGATCTATGCAAGGATCAAAGGTTAAAAAAAATCTGACCAATCAGATGAGTTATAGCGGGTTGACTTTTTTTATGAGAGCTAAATTAGATGGTGGTCTGGGTGAATCAGTGGGGCATTCATGAGAAGTCAGGTTGCAATTACCATCATGGAACGGCAGAAATTACAGCCATACCTTTATGATTGCAGACTGGTGTGCTACACCCGGGCAGCCTCATATCGATACTACTGTTCAGGTCTGGTTTCAGGGTCACACGCACATACACGTTCCTATAAAGGCTCGACAAGCGCACACACTTTAAGAGAGTTTTTCAGTAAGTTCTTCCAGCAGCCCAGATCTGGGTCAGCATCGCATGAGTCCGTTGAGGAGCGTAATTACAGGCCAAAAGCTGGGCTGAACATTTCTCTCTCTTTCTCTGTCTCCCGTACCCTGCAGTGGGGAGCGTTGGTGCCGCACACTTTATGTAACGGGGTGAAAGACGGGCAAGTGTGTGCCTCAGGTGGGGACAGTTCGGTTGAGTGGCTCACATCACAGCGCACTCTCTCTGACCGACTGTTTCTCACCATAATGCTATCCTGACCCATTTGCGTAGCACAACGCAGGCTTTAGAACCATATACAATTTTAGATGCATTGAATTTTCTAAGGCATTCTATTATATTATCTTAATGATGACATTTAAAAAAGGCAACAAAACAACTATTTTAAAACATGATAAAATATATCTTTCACAAGACTTAAAAATATATTTATTTTTTCCCTTTTCTGATGAGCGTTATCTTTTTTATATGTTTTGGGAGCGAAAATATGTAAGTAGTAAATACACCATAAAAATCATTATATGATGACCACAACCTGTATATCATTAGGTAAAGCTAGTGAATGAAAAAAAAGTGTTTTTCTGAGGTATTCAACATAGCAAAATCTAGTTATAATCTATTCTATTATATTATATAAAATTATATAACACTTTACAATGTGTAATTTGTTAACATACAGTTAACGCATTACTTAACATGAACGAATGTTGAATAATACATTTATTACTCTATTTATTCATCTTTTAGTTAATAAAAATACAGTCATTGATTGTTAATGTTAGTTCACAGTGCATTAACTAATGCTAACAAACATGCTTGTGATTTTAATAATGCATTAATAAATGCTGAAATTAACATTTACCTACGATTAATAAATATGATATTTTACAAATACTCCCACATATGTCCAATAATTATTTATGTGAAAAAATACATTGATTACTTGACTTTAGTGCCACTAGATCATAAGAAAATTCTTATATATTTTAAGATTCTGACATTTAAACATGAATGCTTATAATATTATGTTATCTTATGTCTCTAAAATTTAAATAACAAATTTCTATTCTATTTTATGTTATTAAATGCTTCAAATTGTCTACTTTGATAGATGACAGCTTTATCTTTTTAAAATACTTTGTTTTGGGAGAAAATAGTAAAGTAATAGTAAATTAAGTAGTAAATAAACCGTAAATTATTATATGATGACCACAACCTGTATATAGTTAGGTAAAACTAGTGAATGAAAAAAAAGGAGGTATTCAACATCGCAAAATCTATTTATATTATATTATATGTACTTTACAATGATAATAATAATACACATTGGACATTAGCATAAACTGATCATTATTGTGTTAAATAATAATTTAAAAAGGTTGTGAAATTCAAATCATTATATAAATATCAATATGTTAATACTCCATAATATTCTGCCTTCTCAGTATTGTAATGAAGTTGTAGAGTTGTGAGACTAAATTTAGAAGTAAAGAAAGAACGAATGCCAAATTGCATGTGCTCGGGTCTCAGTTGCTTGTGGTCAGCATGTTAACATGTAAAGCGACAATGAAACTGTTATTATGCTGCGTTACTCACTATTTTACATATTTTCCCCTCATCTCTGATTTCATATGATTGCCTGTGATGACAGTAAAAGAGCGCGTGCACTCCGCTACTCAAGAGGCTGCACTTTTGATGCTGGCTTGATTTCGGAAATGGAATGAAATGCTGATTGCTGAATCATTTCCATTGTTTATTTTAAATCTCTCAATCATGCACTTAAAGTAAGAAGAGACAGACAGAAGCAAGATTCACAGAGTGTGTGTGTGAGAGAGAGATGTTCATGGTTACAAATCTGTTTGGTGCATTATTTGTTTAGTTTTTAGTAAATTACAGCATACATTACAGGACACACTTTGAGTTGTCATGCTTTGTGTAAAAATGATACGGGGACTGAATGTGTGATATTAAGAGTGGACCTTGTTGGCTAAACTATGAAAAACAGAACTGAAAAATGACAATCAAAATATTAATTTCTGATTTTATGTTATAAATTAAATTAGACTTTTTTCTGAACTAAATATATATTTTGGACAGATGGTCGGTGCTCACGGAACTGGTTCAAAATCACTTTTGCTTTGATCAGAGAGGTCAACAGGTGCGGTCCACCAACAACAAATGTCTTTTCCTGTTTGTCATGCATCTCTGTCCTGAGGGACCCCAAAACCATGCGTGGGTGAGAACAGCAGGAACAGACATCAAAACTTAAAGACCTATAAACCGAAATCAGACAGCTAACTTAAAAATAATATTTTACAAATATTCCCACATATATTTACTCATTGTTTATGTAAATAAATACATGCATTACTAGATTTGAGTGCTACTAGATCATTAAAAACTGTTGCATTTGAATATAAAACAACTTCATTCCAGGAAAAAAAAAAAGAAGGAAAAAAGGTAAATTATTATATATTTTAAAGTGCTGGCATTCAAACTATAAACATTAATGTTTATAATATTACGTTTCTCTATTATGTCTCTAAAATTTAGATAACACATTTCTTATTTTCTATTCAATTTCATTAAATGCTCAACAATTTCTACTTTATAAAAACAATATTTTTATAAAAAATAAAAGATATATTATTTTCCATTTAAATGTATTCATTTAGCAGATGCTTTTAACCAAAGTAACTAATTTCTTTAATTTTTAAGTTAACGTTAAAAACAATATTTGACAAATATTCCCACATATAACCAATAACTGTTTATGTAAATAAATGCATCAATTACTAGATTTTAGTGCTAATAGACCATAAAAACTGTTGCATTTGAAAATAATACAACTTTATTCCAGGAAAAAAAAAAAAAAGGAAATTATTATATATTTTAAGGTTCTGACATTTAAACTATAATCATTAGATTTCTCTATTATGTTTTTAAAATTTAGATACATTTCTAATTTTCTAATTAAAAAAAAAAATCTACTTTATAAAAACAATATTTATATAACAAAAAAATAAATCTTTCAAAACCATTCTGGCAGAATTTATAAGTTTACATTAAAATTTATTCATTTAGCAGATGCTTTTACCCAAAGCAACTTATTTCTTTCATTTTTAAGAATTTTTAAAACATCAATGAAAAACTAAAGAAATGTATTAATCTTAGTTAATGTTAGTTAATGTAATTTCAGCATTTACTAATGCATTACTAGTTGTGTTTGTTAAAATTAGTTAATGCACTGTGAACTAACATGAACAACAAATTTGTAACTAACATTAACAAAGAGTAATTGTGTAATAAATGTACATATTAACTGATTTTAACAAATCACACCTTATTGTAAAGGGTTACTCATACATCAAAATACTTTCCACAAGTTCTGTTCATTTATTTTTCATTCATTCCTAATTCTTTATTGCTCTCTGATTTATGCACAAATATATTTCCTTTTATTTCAAAATAATAATCACTAGTGAGATATTTTTTTTCACTCTAAAGTGAAAGTATTTTTATTAATTTTAAATTTAACATTACAAAAATTAATAAATAGTGTAATAATAGTATTGTTCATTGTTCGTTCATGTTATTTAATACATTAACTTATGTTGACAAACGTCATCTTATTGTAAAGTGTTACCATATATTCAAACAAAACTTTAGAATCTCAAATTTAGATACAGTTTTCTTCTTTTCCATTTTACTTCAAATGTTCTACTTTGAAAAAAAAAAAAGTATCCAGCTTTATGGCAAAATCCTGAAAAATTCTAATGAGGAAAGAAAAAAAGAAATCAGGCAAAATAAGAATAAACTGAATATATATTTACTACAGTAATATAAAATGTAAAAATAAAACTCATTAATGACATCGTAAAGCAAGTTACCACAGTTATATTTGTTGATCCAACTTAGTATTAAATTCACAATTTTGGTCAAACACATTTTTGTAAACACAGAAAAGATTCATGTCGGACATAAATCAAATTCAGACAAACCACCAAGTCTCAAGGCCACAGTTATTGAACCCATTTGTCTGCTGCATGTGTGTGAATGTATTCCGTGTGACGTGCGTACTAAATTCTGAGAGTGTACAGTAGACGGCACACTCACTCCACATTAGCTGCTGAGAATTCAAATGCCGAAACCCGCTCACGGCAGGACAGCAAAGCGAGCGAGGACACACACACTCTTTGACCGAGCAGTGACCACCCCAAATGCATCATTGTTTATTTAGTCCACTCTTTAACACAAACAATCACACACACCCCTCCTGTGGTTTTAGCCCCTGACTTAGAGTTGGTTTCATCCAGCTAAGCAACATTCGAAGTTCTACAAAGCAAGGCTAACACTGATACATACATATCACGATGTGTGTATAAATGTATTGGCATGTGCGTGTGTGTGTGTGTTTTTGTATGTAATGGAAGAGAGGGGGGTTGGCTTCACAATAGTGCTTTGAATCAATTTGTGCCATCGGCTGGTTCGTTACTGAAACAACAGTCTTGTTGATGGAGATGTATTTAGTTTAGTCAGTGATGCACGACATGCATTATTGAACTACCTGGCAGTCTAATCAAAACCAAATTATATTATATCATAAGCACAGGGGCTACAGGAGACAATAAGGCCAGTAATTCTTCATGGGCTATTTGTTTAAGTTGATCAAGAAAGTCAAAACGCATTTAGTTATTTTTGGATATAAATGAATCGTGTCACGCGGTGTGAGCGTTGGTTGCTTGTTTAATGAGTTTGCTAAATTAATACACGCAAATGTTTATATCAAAATCAAGGCTGTAGGATAAATTGTAAATACATGTATAAAGGAAAGCATAAATTTTAGATACTGTGACTGATCGCCGTTTGTCTGTGTGTGTTTATTTATTTTTAAACCTAACTTTTTCTTCATTAGCTTATCTTAAATAGTCCAGTGGTGTGACAAATGTAGTCTCTCCATACTTTTCATACTGTAAAATACTGTAAAAAAATAACTAGTGATGGTAAATAAATTTGCTATATAAATAAAGAAAAGAAAAAGACTCTATACTGTATATTTAAATAGAAATTAGTACAAAATGTTGATGCTGGGGGAAAAAGTCTCTCTCAATCGTACTCTTTCTGGGATCTGTGAAAGCGGGGTGAAACGGTCAGTAGAACGCTGTCTGCATGTTTTAAAGCGGAGGCCGTGAACTCGAAGGTATTATCACTCTAATGCCCTGACACAGACAAGCGGGGGAGAATCACACAACCACATGCAATGTCCTCATTCGCTCACATGCGATAAACGCACAGCCATGTTTGTATTAAGAAATCATTGTGCTGGGGTTTTGTATTTTGCTGTGTTAAAATAACTAAATTGCTACGGAATAGAACATAGAAGATATAGGCTTGCTATTTTCTGTGAGGGATATAATTAATTGTTTTGGTGTTTTAGCATTAATAAGCGTCCTTAGTTGTACATCTAACACAAAAGCCAAATTAATATGGGTTTTATGGGTTAATATATATATATATATATATATATATATATATATATATATATATATATATATATACACATACATATATACATACATATATACAGTCGTGGCCAAAAGTTTTGAGAATTACATAAATATTGGAAATTGGAAAGTTGCTGTTTAAGTTTTTATAATAGCAATTTGCATATACTCCAGAATGTTATGAAGAGTGATCAGATGAATTGCATAGTCCTTCTTTGCCATGAAAATTAACTTAATCCCGAAAAAAACTTTCCACTTCATTTCATTGCTGTCATTAAAGGACCTGCTGAGATCATTTCAGTAATCGTCTTGTTAACTCAGGTGAGAATGTTGACGAGCACAAGGCTGAAGATCATTATGTCAGGCTGATTGGGTTAGAATGGCAGACTTGACATGTTAAAAGGAGGGTGATGCTTGAAATCATTGTTCTTCCATTGTTAACCATGGTGACCTGCAAAGAAACGTGTGCAGCCATCATTGCGTTGCATAAAAGTGGCTTCACAGGCAAGGATATTGTGGCTACTAAGATTGCACCTAAATCAACAATTTATAGGATCATCAAGAACTTCAAGGAAAGAGGTTCAATTCTTGTTAAGAAGGCTTCAGGGCGTCCAAGAAAGTCCAGCAAACGCCAGGATCGTCTCCTAAAGAGGATTCAGCTGCGGGATCGGAGTGACACCAGTGCAGAGCTTGCTCAGGAATGGCAGCAGGCAGGTGTGAGCGCATCTGCACGCACAGTGAGGCCAAGACTTTTGGAAGATGGCCTGGTGTCAAGAAGGGCAGCAAAGAAGCCACTTCTCTCCAAAAAAAAAAAAACATCAGGGAAAGATTGATCTTCTGCAAAAAGTATGGCGAATGGACTGCTGAGGACTGGGGCAAAGTCATATTCTCCGATGAAGCCTCTTTCCGATTGTTTGGGGCATCTGGAAAAAGGCTTGTCCGGAGAAGAAAAGGTGAGCGCTACCATCAGTCCTGTGTCATGCCAACAGTAAAGCATCCTGAGACCATTCATGTGTGGGGTTGCTTCTCATCCAAGGGAGTGGGCTCACTCACAATTTTGCCCCAAAACACAGCCATGAATAAAGAATGGTACCAAAACACCCTCCAACAGCAACTTCTTCCAACAATCCAACAACAGTTTGGCGAAGAACAATGCATTTTCCAGCACGATGGAGCACCGTGCCATAAGGCAAAAGTGATAACTAAGTGGCTCGGGGACCAAAACGTTGAAATGTTGGGTCCATGGCCTGGAAACTCCCCAGATCTTAATCCCTTTGAGAACTTGTGGTCAATCCTCAAGAGGCGGGTGGACAAACAAAAACCCACTAATTCTGACAAACTCGAAGAAGTGATTATGAAAGAATGGGTTGCTATCAGTCAGGATTTGGCCCAGAAGTTGATTGAGAGCATGCCCAGTCGAATTGCAGAGGTCCTGTAAAAGAAGGGCCAACACTGCAAATACTGACTCTTCGCATAAATGTCATGTAATTGTCGATAAAAGCCTTTGAAACGTATGAAGTGCTTGTAATTATATTTCAGTACATCACAGAAACAACTGAAACAAAGATCTAAAAGCAGTTGAGCAGCAAACTTTGTGAAAACTAATATTTGTGTCATTCTCAAAACTTTTGGCCACGACTGTATATACACTACCGTTCAAAAGTTTGGGGTCAGTAAGACTTGTAATAGTCTTTAAAGAAATCTCTTATGCTCATCAAAGCTGCATTTATTTGATTAAAAATACGGAAAAAAAACAGTAATATTGCAAAATGTCTTTACAATATAAAATAATGTTTTTTTGTTTGTTTGTTTGTTTTTTACATACTTTAAAATATAATTTATTCCTGTGATGAAAAGCTGAATTTTTATCAGCTGTTACTCCAGTCTTAAGTGTCACATGATCCTTCAGAAATCATTCTAATATTCTGATTTATTATTAGAATGATCAATGTTGGATAATATCAACAGTTACGCTGCCATTTTTTTTTTTTCAGGATTCTTTCATGAATAACAAGTTTAAAAAGTACAGTGTTTATTCAAAATATAAATATTTTATAACAATGTCAATTATTTATTTTTAACTTTTAATAAACTTTTACTTAATAACTTAATACATCCTTGGTGAATAAAAGTATTAATTTCTTTAAAAAAAAAAAGAAGAAAAGAAACAACAAAAATGTACTGACCCCAAACTTTTGAACGGTAGTGTATATATATATATATATATATATATATATATATATATATATATATATATATATGCTTTTTAACAGTTTTGTATTTCAAGTGTGTTTTCTAATTCAATGTCTGAGTATGCAAACATTACATTAACCTATAGTAGTAAGTTAAATAAATTAAATACTGTAAAACATGTCAAGATAAGTTATGAATGTTTGCTGTTTCTAGTAGCACTTGGCAGTTGAAAAAATAAAGTCTGAAGTAATTTAACAGCGAAGTCAAGGCGCTGTAACAAATTGCCGACGAATGAAGACATATTACAAAATGATTGGAAACATGGCATTCACAAGCTGACTGAAATGTCTTGTGGCCTGGCTGTTGTTCAAGTTTGATTTTATGGATGTGCGCTTATTAAAGACACCACGTTTTCATGCTTACACGTCACATTCTTGTAATTATAATAGGTTACGACCACAGAAAATCAAATCTGTTTAGGGATCTAAATATATGATTCAACCACAGTTAAAAGGTCAATATATTTAAGTCTGGAATGTAAACCAGGATAATTGTTATAAAATTAAGAAATTATGGGGAAAGTTAAAAATACCATAAACATTTATTTTTACTATTATGAATCATTATTATAGTCAGTGGGTAAATGGGACATCACTTCAGTTCTCCGTGGGCACTGCCATCTCTCACCAATCACGAGAGACACATGAACTCTCCATGAACCCGTCTGTCTGAACCCATGAAGCAGATCACTCATTTTTGGAAATTATGGTGTGATCTTTGCCCTAAATGTGTTGTTGTTAAAAAGTATAAACGGAATATCAGAAAAAAAAAATCACTGAGGCACACTGATCTAAAAGTGTTTAACAGCTATTGTAAAAGTGAACAAACACAATATATACCAGTGCTATTTATATGGTATTTGATGATTATATCTTCGATAGTTTTTGAACGTGGGCTTGTTAAATATGCTATACACAAAACCAGTCGTAAGTAGCATGGGTATATTTGTAGCAATAACCAGCAATACATTGTATGGGTCAAAATTATTATTTTTTGTTTTATGCCAAAAATCATTTGGATATTAAGTAAAGATCATGTTCCATGAAGATATTTTGTACATTTTCTACCATAAATACATTAGAAATAATTTTTTGATTAGTAATATGCATTGCTAAGAACTTCATTTGAAAAACTTTAAAAGCGATTTTCTCAATATTAAGATTTTTTTTTTCACCCTCAGATTTCAGATTTTCAAATAGTTGTATTTTAGCTAAATACTGTTCTATCCTAACAAACCACATATCAATACAATGCTATGTATTCAGCTGTCAGATGGTGTATAAATCTCAGTTTAAAAAAAATTGACACTTATAACTGGTTTTGTGGTTCAGGGTCATATATATTAATATTTGCTTTATTAATCATTTTTATTATGCTTATACAGCATGACCAGAAAATGCAACATGACAACACAAATATAGTACAATTAAAAATAGTTTCAATATTAAAAATCATGTCTAACTAAGACATTCCAGTATATCTTTCAGTTTAAGCTCAAAATTTTGAACTCAACAGGTTTTATAAAACAATAAAATACGCAATAGAGAAATTAATAATTTAAACGTGAAGTTGATATTACTGTATATTTGATCAACTTGTCTCTTGGTAAAGTCCTCAAAAACTATTTTATCGGTAACACTTTACAATAAGGGTTCATTAGTTAACATGAGTTAAGAATGTTACTTCTACTGCATATATTAATCTTAGTTCATGTTAATTTTAGCATTTACTAAAGCATTATTAGAAGCACAAGTTGTGTTATCATTAGTTAATGCACTGTGAATTAACATGAACAATGAACGACTGTATTTTTAATAACTAACATTAACAAAGATTTAAAAATAATGTAATAAATGTATTGTTCATTGTTTGTTCATGTTAGTTAACACATTAACTAATGTTAACAAAGTGTTGCCTATATATCAAAACAATTCATTTCTGCAAGTTCTATTTTTTTTTTCATTGATTCTGAATTTTTTATTGCTCTCTGATTTATGCACAAAATATATGTGACCCTAGACCACAAAACCAGTCATTTTTCAAAACTGAGATTTATAGAATTAAATAAATAAGCCTTCTACTGATTTTTGGTTTGTTAGGATAGGGCAATATTTGACAGAGATACAACTATTTGAAAATCTGAAAAAAAAAAAAAAAAAAACTAAATATTGAGAAAATCGCCTTTAAATTTATCCAAATAAAGTTCTTAGCAATGCATATTACTAATCAAAAATTAAGTTTTAATTATTTATTTACGGTAGATTAACAAAAAAGTAATAAATGTACAAAATATATTAATAATACATGATCTTTACTTAATATCCTAATTGTTTTTGGCATAAACGAAATAAATATATATATATATATATATATACATAATTTTGACCCATGCAATGTATTTCTTGCTATTGCTACAAATAGGGTCCAGAGTCACATATTTTCCTTTATTTCAAAATAATAGTCACTACTGAGACACTTTTTTTTTTCTCTGAGGTGAAATTAAAAACAATGTTAACATGTGCACAACCTTTCAAAAATGCAAAATCTTCATTTTATATTAACCGAGCATGTCTGACTGACTTTAAAAGCATGCGAACAAATAAACTTTGCAACTGAAACAACAGAACAACCCTCACGGTCACTGGTCATTTTTTCCTCTAGGGATGCAGGTAGGGTTAAAACAAGGTTAACGTGTCTCTATTCATCCAGTTCTCTTTTCATATCCATCTACAGAAAAGCAATCAAATCGGCACACAAATCTCTCCCAAATAATTGACCGACTTTTTGGGGTTCAAACAGAGGCCACGATAATGCTGACAACGTCGCTTTGGTATAACAGCTTAGCTTCCGCGTCCTCCTTTTATTTTTCCCTCGGCAAGTCGTCCCTCTGCCCTGCTGTTGAACCTGCACATTTCTGACCGATGGGCAATTCTGTCGCAGTGGGTGATGAGGGGGGCAAATGCCAGCTGTGATCTTACCCCATGCCATCTCTAAAATATTTAGACCTTTCTGAACTTTACTGGCAAGACTGTGGTAGTGCATTGGCAAAGCACAAACATATTAAATATCTTAAGCATATATTTATAGATTTATAATAATACTACCACCAAACTCTTGAAGAATGCTTATATCTCAAATTTGAATTACAGTGTACAACTGTTTTTATATGAACAGAAAATATGACGGCAAAAGCTCTTATGTTATTTGAGAAGCGATGTCTGAAATATTGAAAAAGGAGATGATGATGAGGGTTATGGAGCTAGTCATGGACATTTAATCAAGACTACATTCTCTGACATGAAGGTTGATTGCTATGCAAGCTGTGGGCAGCACAGATCTGAGGGCATGTCATTGTGTGTGTGTGTGTGTGTGTGTGTGTGTGTGTGTGTGTAAGCAGCATGGTAATAATCTCATAGCTGCATCATCTGCCAGGGCCTTTTAGATCCATTTCCCCTCAGCCTGGAATAGCAACAGGGCAACAGCTGGTGTAGATGAACGCAGGCGGGCGGACAGGGAGGGTTATGACGAGGGGGGTGTGGGTGTTCCATTTTTTTCTTTCTTTTCCTACCCCTCCGAATTAATCCTGACACTTTGACCCTTGCCTAAATTCTTGGTTCCATGTTGCGGTCTGTGGCTGGGATTGAGCCGCATGAAATTACAGCAGGAAAGCAGGATAATGCGGCCCGTGCCAATCAGTTTTTCCCCCCCGACGTCCCGTCAATCTGGATTGTCCCAAACTCCTCTGACAGGAGGAAAAGTTCAAAGTTCATTACCTGACAAAAACTAGTCCATCCCCACTTTTCAAAGAGATTGTAAAAGCACAATCAGAGGAAAGAAAGTAGGTTTAAAATGGAGGCCCCACTTTATATTAGGTGGCCTGAACCACTAAGCATTTAAATTAATAATTTAATACAGTGCACTTATCGTGTACATACTGTACATATTTTTACATTATACTTTTATTTGAAAAATACCTGTATGTAATTACATCTGTAATTCATTTTAATGTTTTTACACTTTTTAACTTTTCAATGTTTACCTACACCTTGCACAATCTGCAAAATGTTAATTATTTTACCAAAATAAGAGGAATCATACAAAACACATGTTATTTTTTTATTTAGTACTGACCTCGATGAGATATTTCACCAAGAGAAAATAGTAGTTGCTTTATAAAAATGACCCTGTTCGAAAGTTTACATACACATGATTCTTAATACTGTGTTGTTACCTAAATGATCCCCGGCTTTTTTTTTTTTAAATGTTAGTGATAGTTGTTCATGAGTGCCTTGTTTGTCCTAAACAGGTAAACTGTCGGCTGTTCTTCAGAAACATCCTTCAGGTCCCACAAATTATTTTTTGAGAATTACAGGGTGTGAAAACTTTTTGAATTTGAAGACCAGGGTAAATTTAACTGATTTTGTCTTCTGGGAAACATAAAAGTATCTTCTATAGCTTCTGAAGGGCAGTATTAAATGCGGGAAAAAAAAAATGATATTTAGGTTAAGAAAAATGTACACATTTTCATTCTGTTTCATTTCAAAGTTTACACCCCTGGCTCTTAATGCATATTGTTTCCTTCTGGAGCATAAGTGAGTGTTTGAACCTTCTGTAATAGTAGCATATGAGTCCCTCAGTTGTCCTTAGTGTGAAAAGATGGATCCCAAAATCATGTAGTCATTATTGGAAAGGATTCAAATAAACAAAAATGCTGAAAAACCAAAGAACAGTGGGCAGTTTAACTGTTCAGGACAAACAAGGGACTCATGAACAACAATCAAAGCTGTGGATCATTCAGATAACAACACAGTATTCAGAATCAAGCGTATGTAAACTTTTGAATGGGGCCATTTTTTTTATAAATTCTATAACAACTAATTCTATAAAAAAATATTATTTTCTCTTGTGGACTATATGTAGACGTCTTTGATGTGAAATATCTTATTGAGGTCAGTACTAAATAAAAAAACATGAATTTTGTAGGATCCTTCAAATTTTTGGTAAAATAAGTGTATTATAATATCCACATTACCTCAACTGCATTATTAAATACTTTTAAAGCCTTATATACAAAAAGTAAATATATTCCAAAGAAAAAAAAACCTGTATTCAGATTGGTCCAGATTACCTCCTGAGACCCCGCTGCTCACATAAGCTGTGTTTTTATTGTAACCATTAACATTATTGAAGACCCCCTGTTACACTTTTAATTAGAAAATTGAAGAATGTCACAGGGACTTGAGTGCACGACTCTTAATGATCGGTCTGGATTAGCTGCCATTAAGGGATTAAATAGACATTAACCGCTCAACACTCTAATCCACGAAAACAGCACTGGTCTTCAAGACATTTCTCAATCACCAAAACAAACGCATTAAGCACCTGACAGTTCGGCATCATTTGAATGTGAAACACCGATTTGACTGTGCTTTATTTGTATATTATTGGATTTATAAATGCTACATTATAGCTGACAAGAAATCTTGTAAAATCAAATTTCATGGTTGGATAAACATTTTCCTCTGTGTGAAAAATAATTATTACTGAATAAATAAAACGATTGCTTTGAATATTTATAATGCAATTATTTTCATTACTTGTATTTAATTGTATTTACACACACACACACACACACACACACACACACACACACACACACACACACACACACACACACACACAACATTCATAATTCATACAGTTAAGGTGCTGAAAGCAAAAGACAGGCAAACCAAATACTAAGACATTCTGAAATTCATACAGTATATAAATAAATAAATTATAAATTCATGCATTTTACAGTTTATTTAAAATATATAAACAACAACAAAAAAATACTTCAAAACCTTATGTTTATACATTTTATATATACTTCATTAAAAATTGTCTGAGAGTTCACAACAGATCTAATGTCGGCACTTCATGAATTATTTACTGAACAAAGTACCTCTTAATAAACCAGCCTAAAAGAAACACTGAAATGGCAAACGTTTTTCTGTTTTGTGAGTGCTATTTATTCATCTGTCAGATTGTATTTTTAGAATGCTTTTATTTCCACCCATTATTTTCTCCATAATGTATAAAGTGTTGCTTGAAGCTTTTAACAGAGGTCTCAGCACTGTGACAGGAAAGACATTCAATGCATTTCCTTTTTGAAAGACACGACCATCATGACTATCCTGTGCTTTTACCCGCAAACAAGCAAATCCATTTACGGACAAACCGAATGGTTTATTTTTCTTTTTCTCCTTTTTTACATCACCGCTCCCCGATCGGACCATCTCAGAAGATCTGTCATAAATACTTAATATGCGAAATGTTGCTCATGCGGCCATTTTCATGGTTCAAGAAACAGAGAAGTTGGTCGCAACTCGTAACCGCTTTCACTTCTTTCTTCACTTTCTCTTGAGATTCTAAACATATGTGGCAGCAAACAGCAGTGCTGAATGGATTCGCTTGTGTACGTATGTCTAATTTCATTTCATCACGACGGTTCACCATCAGGTCATCTAACAGCATGAAGACAAGCGCGTTAAGTAATGCGCTGCTGTATGAGTCAACAAATATAGGATTATGTTATTTGGTTTAACAGATAAGCTTTATTTCTACAGATTAAACAAGCATTTACAAAAGCTCTATTTAGCATAAAGCGCCACAGTCATTGATATGATTATGGTATGGCTGAATGTAGGCCAAGGCCTGCAAACCATGGCCGACGTAAGTAAATTCAGCTGATCTGCGAAAACATCGCAAGCTCCTTACATGAAGGATACTGTACAGTTGCTTTGAAAACCCATGTTCAGACAAACCCACAACTGTGACTTGCAGTGCCACTTGCGTCCATTAGGGGGAGTAAGAGGTGCAGATAGTAAAACGAAAGGCAAGGCACAGACAAGCAAGTTCAAGTGAAATCAGAAAAGCTGCTGCACAAAGAGGGTGTTGTCTGGCGGAGACGTTAAACACCTTGGCCGGCATCCTGTTGAGATAGAGAACTGCACAGTAAGAGGCCTTTAATAAGAGTAGATTAGTATTTTGGCTTTGGATTGTGATGTACTGTGTATACACACACACGCACGCACACAAACAGGTGGATTCCACTTATGCGATGTAGCACTGCTAAAGTTGAACAGGTCAAGCTTGGGAATACACGGACCTGAGCGTCCGGATTCAAAGATGTCATTCAGTGGCTCCGAAATGTGATCGAAAAGGCTAAAAGGCCCCAACTCCTGTGGATTCGCTCTGAGAAGCGCTTGACTTTTCTCTCTTGTTCATCTTCTTGCAGTGCTTTCTCTATCTCTGCTTCGCTCCGGGACCGTAATACCACATCAATGCCTCAGCGGGGCTGTGGCACCAGGCAAATGTAAACAGAGAGGTCATCCCTCCTATCCCGTGCTGTGCTCAGGTCTTTTTCTCATCCCTTCATCGCCTCTGAAAGGTCTAGCCTTTCACACGGGACAAGAGAGGGATGAAGGTGAAGCATGACATCCCATTTGAGGTTTAATGAAAGCGAGGGAGGAGAGGAGAGAGAGAGTAAATGACTCAGGGATCTCAGCAGATGATCGCTGGAGATGCAGCACTGGTCTGAAGAGAGGCAGAGTTGTCATAAGACTGGAGAAAAAAGAAAAGAAGGATGAATAGGCCACAGCTGGATAGACGGATGAATGAATGGGGTGAGGAAAAAAGGATAAAGGAGTTTGTCTTATTACCCCCCTTTGTAACTGACGCAGCTGTTCTTTCATAAAATTTCCACCCATAATTTGTTACT
>NC_133368.1:27135801-27158620 GCF_049309525.1 Garra rufa | reverse complement strand
TGATTTGTATCTATATATTAAGATTTATAAATATATATTCTGATTTGTATCTATATATTCAGATTTAAGAATATATTCTGATTTGTATCTATATATTCAGACTTAAGAATATATTCTGATTTGAATCTATATATTAAGATTTATAAATATATATTCTGATTTGTATCTATATATTCAGACTTATAATAATATCGGATTTGTATTTATATATTACGATTTATAAATACATATATTCTGATTTATATCTATATATTCAGACTTATAACAATATATTCAAATATATATATATATATATATATATATATTCAGATTTATACACATATTCTGATTTGTGTCTATATATTCAGATGTATAACTGTATTCATAATTAAATACAAATATTAAAGACAACAACATGATTATAGTTAAAATAATAATAAAATGTTGTTTTTTTTCCGTTTTGTTTGCAGGAAGCATATAACTGATAAACACCTCTCTATATGTCAAAGAAAGTGCTTGATATTGTAGAGTGTTCTTATAGTGCCACCAGTTAATAAGCATTGTGGTCAAGAGTCTGCAATACTTAATTGATTTTTGTGGACAAAACAGATCCATTTTTATTGTCAATAGTGTAGCAAGGGCGTCACTCACACAGAAGCCAGTTTAAACCAAGCAGCGTATTGGTAGTTAACACGGCGGATTCTGCAAATTTGTCTCATCAGCTTGAACCTGTTTTAAACTCTGCATTTGGAAATCTATTAGGTAGCGTAGATTCCTCATGACTGCAACTCATAAAACAGTAAGGACAAAATCACAGATTTCAAGGAATCCTGAGATGAAATATCTAAATATTGCATGTACTATTAATGTTTTAATCAACATACAGTGTTTTTCAACATATTTTAGGCTATAATAATCTTAAAGAAAAGTAAATGTGCAAGATACAAGCTGAACTATCTGATAAGACTGCTAGCCGAAAAGTGCCTGTGATATACGACAGTCGTCCTGAGTCACGGACACTCACTATAGCAACCTGAGAGTAAACCATGCGAGACAGAACAGAAGGACACAACTGTTCAACAGAGGGACATAACTGTCCACCATCACAGTGACTCAGCGTCTGGCTGCTGCGTTTACACAAACACAAATGGATGCACAACATTCTCCTCTCTCGCTCTCTCTCATACTCTGTCATTCTTTGTGTCTCATACTTCCCATCCCAAAATAATAGATGTCCTACTCTTGTCTTCATGCATCCTGGAAAAATAGACCCTCTCTGACTAAAACCTTGTAGTTTATTTTTCTGTTTGATATAAGATCAGGTTCCCACTGACTGCCATTGTATGGACAAAATATTCAATGTATGTCAAAGGGAACTGAAACTGTTCAGTTATCAACATTCTTCAAAGTAACTTCTTTTGTGTTCAGCAGAAAAAAATATTTATAATAAATACTGACATCGTTTTTTTTTTTTTTTTCACACCGTGCTTGTCTACGCTCTTGTATTTCAAGTGTGTAACAGATGCAAGTCAATCACAAACCTCCATCTACCTGACAACGGCTCCAATCACGTACCTCCGAATCAACAACTGTTTACGCATCGAGAGCCCTTCCGCCGATTTCGCAGACTGTCCATCTTTCTTAGCCAGGTTGGTAACTTTTTTGCTAGTGCCCAATGAGATGAGCGAAAGAAAACATGGAGGGGAAGCGAGGCAAAAATATCCCATTAACTCAGGAAATTGGTACAAGCTGTGCCACCGCACAATGCAATCACCTTTCCCATCTTAGCATCTCCTGTCCCCGTCACCCTCCCCTTCACCTCGTCCAACAAGTGGTGGAGTCATGTGCACTTTGTTTCCTGGCCGACCATTACAGACCTCGATGGGCAGGTAGAGAGGAGGACGAAGTAGACTGAAGATAGAGGCAGAAAGAGAGAGGGAGGACAGAAACATCAGAAATGAGGAATATTTCATATCTCAATCGTTTCTCATAGACACTAATGAGAACAGCTAGAGATTTGTCTCCTAATAAAAAGGACCCAGGAATCGTGTCTCCTGTAGTTTCAACAAATCTCGATAATACCTCAAACTGTGTTCAGATTCAAAAGTCTGGATATAAAAGGAAATAGTATAGTACGGTTCAATTGCAGGCTGTTTCCAACCAAGCTGCACATTTGTGTAAAAAAAAAAAAAGTCAGAATACTGCAAAAACTGGAGAATTTCATCCTATTTGTTGACATCCATGGAAAAAAAATGCTAATTTAGTTTTTACTAAAAAATATATATAAATCAGGTAAGCTATGGAAGCCTATTTCAGTCACTAAATAGAAATAAAATAAATAAATAACAATAAAAGGTGATTGCAATTTTTTCCTCACAATTGTGAATTTACATCTTGCAATTCTGACTTTTTCTGAATTCCAAAAATTGAGGTATAAAATCGCAATTGTGATTTATAGTTTAGTTATAGTTATAGTCAGAAATGTGAGATATAAACTGACTTTTTTTTCTTTCAAAAATTGTGAGATGTAAAATCGCTAAAAAGGCATAATTACTAGATATAAACTTACAATTCTGACGTTTTTCTCAGAATTGTGATCTAAAATTGCAATTGTGAGTTATAAAGTCAGATTTGCGAGATGTAAACTCACAAAATTCTGACTTTTTTCTCAAAATTGTGACAAAATCGCAATTGCGAGTTACAAAGTCAGAATTGCTAGATATAAACTCACCATTCTGCCTTTTGTTTTTGTCTTTTCAAAAATTGGAGGTATAAAATTGCGATTGTGAGTTATAAAGTCAGAATTGTGAGATATAAAATCACAATTCTGACTTTTTCTCAGAATTGTGAGATATAAAATCACAATTTCAAGTTACAGAGTCAGAATTGTGAGATATAAACTCTAAAATCTGACTTTTTCTAAGAATTGTGAGACATAAAAATCGCAATAGTGAGTTACAAAGTAAGAACTGTGAGATATAAACTCACAATTCTGACTTTTTTTTGTAGAATTGCGATTTTGTATCTCACAGTTCTGATTTATTTTCTCACAATTGCGGGATATAAACTCACAATTCAGACTTTTTTCCAAATATTGAGGTATAAAATCGCAATATCAAGTTACAAAGTCAGAATTGTGAGATATAAACTCACATTTCGGACTTTTTTCTCAGAATTGTGATATAAAATCGCAATTGCGAGTTACAAAGAAAGAACTGTGAGATATAAACTCACAATTCTGTAGACACAATTTTTTGTAGAATTGCGATTTTGCATAATTAATGTAAAATACAAAATAAAATATTCTATGCAAATTTATGCATATTGCTTTACTTTTTGTAAGGTTGAATAATCTGTAAATGGCAGACAAAACAAACAACAGACTATATTTATATCTAAATATTTATATCTAATTATTATATACAATAAACATTTTCTAAATACTAATATTCTTAAATATTCTGATTACATAACTCCATGAATTATAATACTTATTAAATGACAAAAAATAATGCCACTGTGTTACTCTTCTGTAGGGGCATTTTTACTTTTACCTTCTTTTTTTTACTTTAAAAACTTTATTCACATCTTGTGATTCCAGATTGTGCAATATCCCAATTACAATGTAGCTATATAGTCATATTGTACCTTAACAATTTTCTCATTTGTTTCAGAAGGAGAGGCGTCTAAGATTAAGTTGCTGCTTAATAAATGAAGCATAACTGAAAACTTTAAGTCTCCAGAGCTCTAAAAGAGCAAGCACAGAGCGATAACATTTTCCCGAGTTTATATATGAGACTCATTATTCTGTGTTACTCCGAATGAGGCATATAACCAAAGCAATGCTTAGATCTGTCTGGTCTATACGATCACGTCCAGAAAAAAAAAACAAAACAAAAAAAAACATAGTGTGTCCTGTTTTAATGAGCAGACACTGGCCGACTGCACCGCTCTTGTTGTTCAAACCGATTGTGAATATTTCACAGTTTAATCAAGGTCAAAGATGCTATAACATCAGTTCAAACCAAACCTATAAAGAGACTGACTGTAAGAGCAGTAAACATTTGGGTCTAATAATGTATTAATTGCTACTAACAGGTTGATTACTACAACAATTATCCATGTAATAAATGACTGTTTTATGAGAGCAAGAAAGAGTGAGATGAGAGATCGAAAAAGAGAGCAAGTGTAATTATCTGTGGAAGAGAGTGTGTGTGGTCCCTCAGCTCTGGCTCTAACACAGGCCTCATTACTCTGTTTAGAGCCATAAAGAGCCCCACAGGACACACACACACACACACACACACACACACACACACACACACACACACAATCCGACCTTCATCACATCATTACACTCATCTCAGTGATCAGTTCAATTCATTTGCACCCACAGCAGCAGTTTCAGTCAAGATAGATTTATGTACTTATTTCACACACAAACGCACACACACACACACACACACACACACACACACACACACACACACACACACACACACACACACACACACACACACACACTCACACACTTACTTCTCAAGCTATCTCACTAGCTTTTGGCTCTGTGTTTCTAACAGACTTTTTAATTAGAAACCAGAGGATAACAACAGTAGCGATTACTCACAGTGTGCCTTTGCCTACAGGAGGTGAGGGGAGAAACGTTGCTGTTCTTTAAATACGTCGCATTGGATGATTCAGTTCAGCTGTTTCTCTGAGAAGAGGTTCGATAGTGCCTACAAAATGGACTTCAAACATTCAATTGATGTGGAGTATGTGTTTAATCCCAAAGACACTGCAAAAGCACAGGGAAATGGAAAGGAAAATGTACACATCAATTATTCAGACCAGCACTGCACAAATGTGATATTAACCAACCGTCCACATCTCCATTCTGTTCAAAAGTTTTCACCCTATCCTGTTTTTTTTTTTTTTTCTTTTGGAGCATCACTGAGAGTTTAAACCTTCTGTAATAGTTGCATATGAGTCCCTCAGTTGTCCTCAGTGTGAAAAGATAGATCTCAAAATCATACAGTCATTGTTGGAAAGGGTTCAAATGCTGAAAAACCAAAGAATTTGTGGGACCACCCCAAAATGAAAATGTTGTCATTAATCATTTACCCCCATGTCGTTCCAATCCCGTAAAAGCTTTGTTCGTCTTCGGAACACAATTTAAGATATTTTGGATAAAAAAGATCGGTCCCAGGTAAATACCACTGTCAAGACCCAGAAAAGTATGAAATACGTCGTCAAAATAGTTCATCTGCCATCAGTGGTTCAACCATAATTTTACGAAGCTACAAGAATACTTTTTGTATGCAAAGAAAACAAAAATAATGACTTTATTCAACAATTTGTCTCCTCCGCGTCACCGTAGCGCCATTTTGGATAGTATACCCTGTATACGCTGCTCTCTGTCAGCTGTGTCATGCGGATACGCTGTTTGCGTTCGAACCAAAGCGTAAATAATTGGAGAAAACGTATCCGCATGACAGAGAACAGTGTACACAGGGGATACTATCCAAAATGGCACTATCGTGATGCACCACTGATGGCAGATGGACTATTTTGATGATGCCTTTCATACTTTTTTTGGGTCTTGACAGTGGTATTTACCTGGCAGCCAATGGGACAGTCAAAATCCTCCCGGTTTTCATCCAAAGTATCTTAAATTGTGTTCCAAAGTAGAACTAAGTTAAACTGAAACTAAAAATTTTCATTTTTGGGTGGAGTTAGATTCTTCTGAAGAACAGCAGGTGGTTTAACTGTTCAGGACAAACTAGGGACTCATGAACATCTATCACTAATTCAGGCAAGATCACAGTATTAAGAATCAAGGGGATGTAAACTTTTGAACTGGGTCATTTTTATAAATTCAACTAATATGTAAACATCTTTTATGTGAAATATCTTATTCAGGTCAGTAATAAATAAACAATAGCATGCATTTTGTGATTCCTCTTATTTTTGGTAAAAATATTAACATTTTGCAGATTCTGAAGGGGGATGTAAACTTTTGACCTCAACATCAACTGTATATATATATACACACACACACACACACACACACATTTAGTTTTTTTTTTAGTTTTTTTTTTTTTTATTGTGTGCGTAATGTTTATTCAATCAAGGAAATGTGGCTGGGGCATGAATTTACATTTGATAAAAAAAAATAAAAAAAATAAAACTATGAGCAGAGTGAAAAGTGAACCTCGACAGCTATGCTTTGCTCAGGGTGTAGGAACAAGTGAGCACTTCGTAGGAACCCTGTAAATTGGATGGTACCTAAGTTACCGTGAAATTTACATCAAACAGAGAGAAAATGTCGTAAATTCATTCTGCTCGTGCCTCAGGTGTGTGTCATTAGAGATTAGACTACATGCTACGCTGCTGTTACGCTAATCAAACAATAAACTCCTGAGATTATAAAGTTGTGTCTTTTATGTCAAACGATTTCAGATGATCAAATAGATGCATCACTGGACGACTCTCACAGATGTGCATATTTTGTAATGGACCAGTGACCCTGTCTACTTCAACCCATCACATGTGTCCAAGATGGTCTGATTGGGTTTCACAGCCCAGGGCCCGTATCCGCTGCCGGGCCCCGCGGATAGCACATTCCCGGATCTCCCGGAGCTCTGCGAAGGATCGGAATTCCGGTTGAGTGGAATTTTGGCAAGGGCGATAGTCGGATGATCTAAAGGAGTGCCGGTAAGCAGCCCACACCCACCCTGCTCTGGAGCCGCGCTTCTCCCGTAAAGGGTTTTCTCCATCTCTGATGGTTCTCGCACCACGCTGCTGTAGCATTCCCGGGACTTTTACAGCTTTCAGCTGGACGGGTTTATTGAAGGTATCATCCTCTCCCGTTGAGTCTGATCCCACAGTGACGCCATCGCGACCACTGCCTTACACACTGTGGTGGGGCCGCAGTGTCTGTGTGTGGGAGTGACAAGGACAAAGTGAGAAAATCACTTTATAATCACTTTTTCGCAAGTGTTTATGTGTAGTACATGTGTGTGCTCATGCATTTAACATCTGTGGAAAATAACTGGACCTGATAACTATTGCTTTAAATGCACAACAGCATTTGTAATTTAAATACCTTCAGAGAACTACAAATCAAATGCACTATATGACACAAACAGACCATGTAATTACAAACCACGGCAGTATTAGTGTCGAATTTTGACTTAAGTTTCCAGAAGACTGTTTTATAGGATTCAGAGGCCTTATTTTGTAATACTGAATAACTCATCAAACCGTTCCCCTATTGTGCTGATTCAAAGAAGAAAGCCACAGAGCTGAACTTCACGCCCAGCGTCTAGAGCTTTAATAGGCTGAAGAAAAACCACCACAGCCCAGCAGAGAGAACCACTTCTAGGGGAACGACAGCAGGAATGGTCCTACTGGTCCTACTGTTACACCAGAAAGAAGTAAAGAAGAAAGACTTTCTCATTGTGAACAACCTTTAATATTTTTTAAAAGTCAGTTTTCAAAGTTTGGCTATTTTATAATTCTTCTGTCAAGTTTGAGTATTATCTTCAGATTCAGTTTTTCATTCAGATCCAATACATATTATCAGCATTTTTCACAGAATGAATGAACAAATAAATAAATCAGCTTTATGTGAGAAACAGATTAAAATTTAAGATGCTATCAACTAAAAACTTTGACATCTAACATTATGACAGAAGCAATGTTTAATTCATGAAAGAATAATTATTTTGAGTTTAATCTTTTCAATATGGTTCAAAGTTACATTTACATTTACCAGACACTTTTATCCAAAGCGACTTGGACAATGGAAGCAATCAAAATCAACAAAAAAAGTGCTACATGAAGCAATAATATATAATAAACAAAAATAAAATAATAAAAAAACAAAGTTGGTATAAATTATTTATTCATGAATTTAACCTATATATATATATATATATATATATATATATATAAACAGGAATCCACAATATTTTATTTTGACAATATTAAATATACCAATATTTTTAACTAATTTTGGCCGATACTGATATATTCTACTGTGCAGAGATATAAACACATTATTTTTTTAATTTGGGTTAGTTTTTAACAAAAACATACTTGTTAATCAAATAAGCAATAATGAGAGTACTATAAATCTATACTATAAACCATAAATCTATTTAGAATTTCTCCTTTAAATACACTCCCGTTCAAAAGTTTGGGATCAGTACGATTTTTAATGTTTTTTTAATGAAGTTTCTTATGCTCATCAAGGCTGTATTTATTTTATCAAAAATACAGAAACAACAGTAATATTGTAAAATAGTATTGCAATTTATAACATTGGTTTCCTATTTTAATATTATTTTTAATTATAATTTATTTCTGTGAGACAGTGCTGAATTTTCATCAGCCATTACTCCAGTCTTCAGTGTCACATGATCCTTCAAAAATCCCTTTAATATGGTGATGTTTTATCAGTGTTGAAACTATTGGAACCTGTGATACTTTTTTCTTTGATTATTTGATGAACAAAAGTAAAAAAACAAACAGCATTTAATCAAAATAAAACTCTTTTCTAACAATACAAGTCTTTACTATCCTTTTTTTAACCATTTAACACATCCTTGCTAAATAAAAGTATTAATTAAAAAAAAAAGAAAGACAAATGTACTGACCCCAGACTTTTGAATAGTAGTGTATATTGTAACACAACATCTCTATTTTGAATAAACACTCTTCTTTTAAACTTTTTATTTATCAAAGAATCCTGAAAAAAACATCACAGGTCCCAAAAAATATTAAGCAGCACAACTGTTCCCAACATTGATTATAAATCAGCATATTAGAATGCTGAAAATTCAGCGCTGCTTCACATGAATAAATTATATTTTAAAGTATATTAAAATAGAAAATTGTTATTTTAAATTTCAATAATATTTCACAAAATTTCAATTTTTTTCTGTATTTTTGATTAAATAAATGCAGATGAACATAAGAAACTTCTTTAAAAAAAACATTACAAATCATACTGATCCCAAACTTTTGAACAGTACTCTAAAATAAAGTTAAATAAAGTCATACAGGTTTGGAACAACATTAGAGTGAGTAAATGATGACAGAAAAGTATAATTCCCTTTAAGGATCACTCATAATGTTTTTCATACCTTGTAAAGAGCAATACCATTAGTGGCCGGGCATTTGTCAGTTCCAAAAGTCTGCTTCAATTCCAGAAGCTTGCATCATTTTACCCACCGCTCCCCTCCTTTTCTCATTTATTTAAACAAAGGTTGACTTTCATCAATGAGAAAGGCTTTTTCATCTTTTTATCTAATCCTGCCTGTGAGTGAAAATTAGGAAATATGTCATTTTGTTCTCGCAAACCTTCATATTAGAGAGATGATGTAAGTTATTATAGGAGTGCCTCCTCTTATTCAACTATGATCAGAAACACCCAAATGTGGCAACACTTCAAGGACAGATGACTTCAGAAAGCATTTGTCTTGTCTTCATCATCACGTCCTCCATTATCACTTCAAGCTTTATTACTCGGCAAACTTGCCTCTTTGTCCAAGATCAGACGTTAAATGGATTTGTAAGAGCTTACGAAAGAAAATGCAGAAAAAAAGCGTGTCCATCACACCCAATGTATTTACTTCGATTAGAAACAAACTATTGGCAAAAAGGTGCTAGCCTTCATGTTGCTCTCAGTTATTACGTACAATCTTAATGACCATGCATGCAGTGACCCGTGCTAATGGTGCTATAGATTAACTACAACGGTCAGCCTTTGAGAGGGTCCCAAACTATTCCCATGCAATCGATTCTCAAGAACGGCTGTGAAATTGAACTGTCAGGTGTTCCGTTGGATGCTGATATGATATCGATTCTTCTTTTTTTTCCCACAGCGCAAACTAATAGAGCCGGGACACCGCAGACGCAGCCGCAAGCCACAGCATCACTGCTATTAAAAGAGCCTCTCAGAGTAATTTCGAATTAGATTGCAAATGGATAGACTGACAACGTGTGTATGTGCGAATGAGAAGGCAACGGACGCAATAGGAGGTCCGGCCGGTTATCTGTTACAGGAAATGTTTGTGTCTTACAAGGCTTAACCACGTGTTTGCTTTTTGTAGCTAGCTGTCAATTAGTAAGGCGTGCTAGGAGAGGCAGCACTAAAAGCACATTGACATTGTGGAGATGAGGCTAATAATGAGTGCAGATAAAGGCTCACATTAACACTAGGCAGCATCATTACTCTTTCTGTCAGATTCTGCCCTTTACCCAGCCAAGAATGTGAGCAGGAGACCGACAAGCACTGACCACAGAGCTGGAAATGAGGTACATACATAGGCTAGGAAGAAAAAAAATCTAGAATAGATTTGCAGAAATGTGTGTATCAATATATTTTCATCTTTATCTTAAAGGGGTCATATGATGCGATTTATTTTCCTTTGTCTTTGGAGTGTTACAAGCTTTTTGTGCATATATAAGATTTGTAAAGTTGCAAAGAATAAAGTATGAAACCCAAAGAGATTCTTTATATAAGTTAACACTCGGCCACGCCTTCATAATACGGCTTAAGGTGCGGTCACACTGCACTTTTCGTTCCATTGACTTCCATTCATACGCATGCGAATGCGTTAGACCGGAAACGCAAGCCCATGCGAAATACGCTGCGTCTGAAAGTTCAAACTTGGTGAACTCTGACCAACGAATTCGTATCACATGACTCTGTGGGACCAACAGGAGATCGATACGTCACAGCATGACCTCTAGCTGAATGAAAAAAAACTTAAATTTAAACATTTAAAACTGCTACACTGCGGTAAAGTGTAGATTGTGTGTTTTTATATTTAAAATGTATTATTAGTGTCATGTGCTGAATTTAACTTTTAAAAAGACGCAGCCGAGCATGACGTCATATCACGACCGTTGCAGCAGCATCCGAAGGAATTTCGCATGCTCAAAGTCTAGTGTGACCGCGCCCTTAGTCAGTGTGGGAAATATTTGCATAACACCGCCCAAATGTATATGCAAAGGAAAAAGTCCTAACTTTTATTCTGTAGTTGCTGCAGCCGCCACCACGTTGTGGAGATGCTGTGTGTTTAGTTGCGAAAGCAAAAGTACTTTGTCTGACCTTCCAAATGAGTACACACAAGAAATCAGTGGTTAAAAGGGTCATATGATGCAGTTTCTTGTTTTACTTTGTCTTTGGAGAGTTACAAGCTGTTTGTGCATAGATAAGATCTGTAAAGTTGCAAAGCTTAAAGTCTCAAAACCAAGGGTGAGTAGATTTGCATAACACCACCCATATGTATATGGAAAGAAAGAAGGCACGACTTTTACAGGCTGTAGTAGTGTTGCAGCCGCCATGTTGTGACAGACGCAGTGTGTTTCATTGTGAAAGTACTTTGTTTGGCCTTCCAAATGAGGACAACTAGAAATCATTGGTTAAGTTATATTTACAACACTGTTCCAGAACAGTACAATGCAAATATTCGAGTGGGTGATGCGCATTTCACGGAGGACTGTTTCCTGAACCTGGGAGAGCTGCTTATAATGCCAGCTGTATATAAAGGGTTAAGGCGCGGTCACACTGCCCTTTTCATTCCATTGACTTCCATTCATACGCATGCGAATGCATTAGACCGGAAACGCAAGCCCATGCGAAATATTTTCGCATTTCGCTGCGTTTGAAAGTTCAAACTTGGTGAACTTTGACCAACAAATTCGTATCACATGACTCTGTGGGACCAACAGGAGATCGATACGTCACAGCATGACCTCTAGCTGAATTAAAAGAACCTTAAATTTAAACATTTAAAACTGCAGGGCTGCGGTAAAGTGTAGTAGATTGTATGTTTTTACATTTAAATGTATTATTAGTGTCATTTGCTGAATTTCACTTTTAAAAAAGAAGCTGCAGAGCATGACGTCATATCACGACCGTTGCAGCGGCATCCGAAGGAATTTCGCATGCTCAAAGTCTAGTGTGACCGGGGCTTTAAGGCTAAAGTGGGGCAATTCCAATGTTGCAAGGACAGTCTGTGCTTCTGACTGGCGGCCTGTCAGTTTGTTTTCATATTTAAAGAATGCAGCACTGACTATTCAAACGTGACTTTTGAGCAGTGTAGAGTAGTGCTTGTTGTTTCTCATTCTACGATCACAAATGCAGAGATGGTGTTATGTTTACGTGGCGTGATGCAATGCGTAAAAAGACAGTATAAGTCATTATAATCAGTACTTATGTCCCCATTGGATGCAACAAATGCCTTGTCTATAATGGATTTTATTGCTTCTGTCTCATCGTGCCGAGAAACAGCATGGTAAGGGGTGTAACATTTCCGTCACATGCTTGAGGTATTCAGCCAATCACAATGCACCGGATAGCTGGCCAATCAGAGAACACCTCGGTTTCCATCAACGAGTTTTGTAACAATCGAAGTGTTTTAGAAAGGCGGGGCAGAGAGGAGCAACAATAATGTACAGTATGTGGAAAATAATGTTTTTTTGAACCTCAAACTGCATAAACACATTGCATTACAACAAATACGCAAAATTATGCTCTTTTTAGCAACATCATATGACCCCTTTAAGTTGTATTTACAACACTGTTCCAGTACAGTACAACGCAGATATTCGAGTGTGTGCAGTACATTTTACGGAGGACTGTTTCCTGAACCTGGGAGAGTAGCCTGCTATAAAGTGGGGCAATTCCAACTTTGCAAAGACAGTCTGGCGCTTCTGACTCGCAGCCTGTAAGTACATTTTCATATTTAAAGAATTTGCTACTGGCTATTCAAACGTGAGTTTTGAACAGTGTAGAGTAGTGCTGCTTGTTTGCCGTTTCTACAATCACAACTGCAGACATGGTGTTATGTTTACGTGGCACAACACAACACAACGCAACGCATAAAAACACAGTATGAGTCATTATATTCAGTAATTATGTCCTGACTGGATGCGACAAATGCCTCATTTATTATGTTTTTTTTGTTTGTTTTTGTCTCGTCGCATTGGTATAGGCATCACAATATGGTAATGAGCGTAACATTTCCGTCACATGCTTGAGGTATTCGGCCAATCACAATGTACTGGATAGCTGGCTAATCAGAGCACACCTCGCTTTTCAGAGTGATGCACTTTGTTAAAATCGACGCGGGGCAGAGCGACAATAATGTACAGTATGTGCAAAATAATGTGTTTTTTGTACCTCAAACCATGTAAACACATTGCATTGCACCAAATACACAAAATAATGTTCTTTTTACCAACGTCATATGACCCTTTTAAATGCAAATTAGCTTTTGCATTTATCCTTCACAAAGCTGAATCCTGCTTTTTTGTTCAAATGACCCTTTGAGTAGAGTTTCTTTTCCACAGTGCATTTCAAGGGCACAAAAACACTGTTTGGAATTCACCTACAGTATTTGTACAGCCATTGTTCTATGACTATCCCTGACATATCCGTAGGGATTAATACCATGAGACATAAGGGACAGCGGGGTGATTTGAGCCTGTGGGGAAGTTGAGCCATCCCTTCTTTCTTGGAAACCTTTAACAAAATTGGTGATGTGGCCACAAATAAATAAAGAGTTATCTACTTTACTCACTCTGTGATGGAGAGAGGCCAATGGGATAATTGGTAACTACATTCAAGTATAAAAAAAACTAAATAAGTTTTTTTGCTGTTCAAAGTGATTTTTTGAATGTTCAAGGACTCAAGCTTTTTGTGTCTGATCAGTTACAGACAAATCTGAAATCACGTGTTTGTGCTTTAGAAAGTTATGAGGCTAAACTGCTGGATGATACAACATTGTTAATATGAAAGGAGTGAGGTAATTTGAGCCAAAAGTCCTGGGGTAAGTTGAGCCAGTGCCTCACCCCTTCTTATGAATATAAAGTATCATTTTACTGTGTTTCTACATTATATTTCAGTTTTAGACCAAAGATTTTTGTTTTTGTACTTTGTTTTGAACTTGATTTTGTTTTAAAAATGCAAATATGCCTTGTTTATTAAAATTGACCAAAATTTAATTTATGTAAGCGAGGATAGCAAAATAAAGTAAACTGTGACATATTATACCCAAGAATTCTTAATACAGTGGACTACCAGTAAAAGTGATACAAATTTGGAACCAAAAACCTGACTGACTAGGTTTTGTTACATACATTTATATCAAATTTATCTGAAGAAGAATTTGTTCTGACACAGTTTAACCCTTGAGTTCTTGTCATAGTTTATTACCATTTGTCTAGCAAATAAACTTTGATAATGTGAACAATTTTGAAGGGGTCTGAATAAACTTTGGTTTGACTGTAATTCATGTGTGATTATCCAGATGAATTTGTACTGACACAACCCTTGAGTTCTTGTCATATTTTATTACCATTTTCTAAACTATAAAAAAATAAACTGTGATAATGTGAAGGTTGAAGGTGTCTGAATAAATTTTGGTTCAACTGTAGCATGGGATGAAAATGTTCGGTTTTTATTTTAGCATAATATGTGGCACAGTTTAACTCCATGTGGCTCAACTTACCCTCCCTCTAGGCTCAATTTACCCCTCACTGGGGGCAAGTTGAGCCAAGAGACCACTTTTTATTTTTGTATTTTTTATTTGGAAAGCCCTAGTATGAAAGCAGTTTATTTTAGATATAAAGAGATCATGCCCCAAAATGCACCACATCCTGAAACGTATGTACATATTTAAGTTGGACCCATTACCGCCATGTACTTACTTTAAACACACCATAAGTAAAAACTGGTTCAACTCACCCCAACTCTCCCCTACATATATACAGAACATATAATGTTTTTGAAAGTCTCTGTGGTCACCAAGGCTGCAATTATTTGATGAAAAACAGAGTAAAATCTATTCACTTATTATTTAGTTTACCATTTACTTACTATTTGATATTATAACAATTTAAAATTATATTTTTTTCCAATATATTTTTTAATGACACCATTTTTATGTAATGGCAGAGCTGAATTTGTTGAAACAGTTACAGTGCTTGCTATTTTTGAGGAAACAGTATACATTTCTTTAAAAAAAATCTTTGAACTGTAGCATATGCATAATTTTGTCTATACAATTTTAAGTACAGTAATGTTTTATTGCTATGATGATAGCTGGAAATATATATTTCAGATTTAGGCATTCTTTTGCTGGATGTGGAGGAAAAAAGTGGCAGATATATCAGATGAAGCTGACTGGTGCCCTTTTACTTGCATATTGTTGCCACTTTGAAATGCACTGTGGAGAGTCAAAATAGGATGGTTATTATGTTTTACCACAACAATCTTTTGTAAAAAGCTTTTCAGTTTCATTACAAAACTTGTTTCCAGATTTTCTGTTGCGAGTGCACATGACACGACAGACAGCAGAGAGTGCATGTGAGCCGCAGTCAAACTCTACTGAGTTGATCTGATAGATTTTTTGACATGCCGGGGTGCATCTGTGTACTCGCCGATCCTGTAATCATTCTGAATCTAAACATCCACAAACTGTTAACCGAAATTCACTCTCTCCCTCTAATGCAATAAGATACACAAAAATGCATTGTCCTCTAACAGCCGCATTAGCATTGCACAATTTCTGTTTGCATTTTCCGTCCCATTGGATGTGCATAACCCACACACATAAGCACACAAAGGTTCTACACACAAGAGTTTGTCTTTTTCCTTTATTCTCTGTGGTTGTCCAGTTTCATGTGGAGGCGTATAGGCAGGAAGTGAGGGGCAAGACACTTTCCCCTTAATTCAACAAACTCACACACATAAACACACTCACCTCGCATTTACACACAAACACACTCTCAATGACGAATACATCACACTGACCCGGCCGGCATCTGTGTGCTTGCCCTCTACCCACTAGGAGACAATGTAGAAAAATAAAATAACCCGCTTTCCTCCTTTCTTTGCACCCTTCCCACAATTCAGCTTAAGAACCGACAAGGTTAGCTACTGTAAGTAATGGAAAGGCTAAGAGATAAATGAGGCTAAAAGGAAATGATTAATTAACTAATTAATTAACTAATTCACAAAAATGTAAATTCTGACATTTACTTTACCTGATGTTGTTCCAGTTGAACAAAAATGATTAACTTAATGCATATTTTGATGCAACATTTTTTCTTCTTGTATAATGAAAATGAAGAGGGTTGGGGTTGTGCTTTAAATGGATAAAAAAACACCATTAAAGTATCAATAGTCCATATGACTCACCAATATGGAAATTTAGTTTAATGCCAATAATTGATCATTTTGAAAGCCGATAATTGATATTTTAGCAGGTTAATCTATTTATTTTAATGTGACCTTGGACCACAAAACTAGTCTTAAGTAGCATGGGTATATTTGGAGCAGTAGCCAAAAAAATACACTGTATAGGTCAAAATTATTGATTTGTGCTAAAAAATCATGTTCCATGAAGATACTCAGTAAATTTCCTACCGTAAATACACCAAAATTTAATTTTTGATTAGTAATATGCATTGCTAAGAACTTAATTCGGACAACTTTAAAGGTGATTTTCTCAATATTTTGATTTTTTGGCACCCTTAGATTCCAGATTTTCAAATAGTTGTATCTTGGCCAAATATTATCACATCCTAACAAACCATACATCAGTTGAAAGCTTATCTGTCCGGCTGTTAGATGTTGTATAAATATCAATTAAAAAAAAAAAAAAAAAGACCCTTATGACTTGTTTTGTGGCCCAGGGTCACATACAGTTTGAGAGCCACAATTCATTTGAGGTGGAAAATATGGGCCAGATTATGGTCAGAGAATGAAGAGTTGGAGAAGTAATTCTTGAAACTGCCAAAGTTATTACTGACTATAATTTTCCCATTCAGTGAGCTGTTAACAGCTGTAACCAGATAATTGAATCAGTAATTTGAAATTATAAACCAAATTTATTTGATCTATGAATGAAGAATTCTGACTCAGTTGATTAACTGAAAAGATCTGACTAAAAGGAGTGATTCATTCACAAATTGTGAATATGTTAAGGGGCAAATGACAAGATTTTCAAAAAAAAAAAAAAAAAAAAATAGATTAGGCATGTTTGAATGTTGTGCTTGTGTCTAATGTTTTTGCAGCATCTCATGCAGAATACAGCTGAATTATTTGAAAATAATGCACACCCGAGGTGTAATGGCCACACCTCGGGTTTGCATTATTTTCGAAGAATTCAACGGACCGAAGTAAATTATTTCACTTATATCACACCTCAAGACATCGATCAGATGATATATTTCAAGGCATTTATTTGTTTTTTGTTCTTAAATCACTATTCTAAGTAGGATTAATTTTTTACACAGCTCATCCAACACCTCCGTTGCTAATTCCAAAACGTCATTTTAGACCTAGTAACGGAGGCTTGAGCCGTTGAGAGCAGACTAATGCAGTTATTAATAAAGTTATTAGACAGAGAGAGAGAGATTAAGCGTGTGTGAATTTACCTCTGAGTGTCTCTCAACAGTGTTTGGCGGCACATCTCTAAGTTTATTTTCTTCATGAACAGCGCCGTTGTCGCCTCGCTTGTGAGAAATGTCATGTATTTTTTAAGTTGTTAAACTATGTTACTGATAAAATCGTCAGAGCAGTGCTAACAGCATTAGCGCGTATGTATGCAAACTGTACTGTACACCTTACAACGTTCGTCAGCCAATCAAATTCAAGCATTTAATGGCCCCGTAGTATAAATAAAATTAATAAATAAATCATTCAACTACCTTGCATCTCACATTTTAAACGCAAAAACGCATTCTGTTTGTGTCACGATGTAGGCAGGAACACACGAACAACGACGTAGTAAAAGACGAATATTTAATAAATCCAACGGAATACAAGCAGACACAGGAACAGCAGGGTAAGACATCCATATAACATCAAAGACCGACAAGAGTACAGGGGAAAACACACACCTTAAACAGACAGACTAATTACACAGACAGGTGCAGACAGTGACGGAGAAACCAAAAACACTCAGAACAGCGGGGGAAAACGGGAAAAACCAACAAGAAAGTCCGGGGGTGTGACATTACCTCCCCCTCCCGGAAGGCACGTCCTCGTGCCGACAAACAGACAAAGGAAACAACAAAGTCTTTGGAGGGAGCTTAGGTGGAGGACGGACTCCTGGGAGGAGGGCACAAGATGGAGTCCAGGGTGGTGACGGAGGGAGGAGCCAAGGATGTGACAGGAATGGGCTGGAGCAGGAGGAGCCAGGTGGGACCCAGAACGCAGCCAAGATGTATTCCCACGGTGGAGCCGATGGAGGGAGGAGCCATGGTGGAGGAAGGGCTGACGACTCCAAGGGGCCGACCGATGGAGGCGGAGCAGGTGGTGGGAGAGCCCGAGGCGGAGACGGAAAGCCGATGATCTTGGTGACACCGCGGATCCGGAGGGCCAAGGCGGAACCCAAGGCTCTGGCGACCAAGGCGGAGATGGAGATCCGGAGATCCGCGGCGGAGCCGGAGCGACAGAGGACCGAGGCTGTGCCCGCGGGAGGGAGGAGGTCCACAGAGCCGGTGGGACGGCGCGACGAGGCACAGCCGGAGGAGTAGAGTCCAGAGGCGAAGGTGGGGCGACGACTGACCAGGGCGGAGCCGGAGGGACGATGGTGCCCGGTGGAGCTGGTGGATCGACGGGCGACGGCGGAGACGAGGGAGCAGAGAGCCGGGGTGGAGCCGCAGGGTCGGAGGGCCGAGGCGGAGTCCAGGACTCTGAGGCTGGAGGCGATGGTGAGGGATCCTCCAGCCATGACACCGATGGAGACTGGCAGACCCGCGGCGAACCCACCGCACAGATGGTGGGCTGAGGGTGAGCAAGGGGACAGACAGCAGACAACGGGGATTCAGGTAGGCTGGGCGGAACCAGCGGAGATTCAGGACTAGGCAGAAGAGGGAGGGTGGGTGGGAAATCCAGGCAGATAGGTATTTCCATGACACAGTCAATAACATCCCCATAATCTTGTTCCAGCTCACCCTCAGTGATAGTGCAGTGGGCGGGGCTCTCTACCGCCCTCTCTTGCTCCACGAAGCACTTCACCGTCGCAGATGTAATGGTCGGCTCACGCACCTGATCAGTTTTGCCCCCGTCGGCACTCCATACTGCTGTCGCTCCGGGCTTTCCGTCTCTGATGGGCTCATAATCCGCGGGTCGGGGTGGCTGGCTGGGCTCTGGGTCTGGAGTGGCACTGACGAGATTCTCCTTGGAACAGGCGGGGAACTCTGGTCTTTTTCTCGCCAGTGTCCACTCCACAAACGCGGCAAAATCGGCTCGAGGGCCGTCCTCGGACGACGGCGCTCTGCATGATGCGTTAAGACTTGCGTCATAGAACGCACAGAGCGCGTCTTCCGGGTAGCTGGTGTTGTTAGCTACTAGCTGGAACATTGATGTGTAGCCCTCGAGCGGTAATTCCCCCTGCTTCAGCCGGAGAAGGATGATTTCTGGACGGAGGAAGGAATCCATGGGGGAGACACAACGGAAACAAAAAGACTGGGAAAAACGAACGGGAAACAAAACGGAGGAGAACACGCCAAAAAAATAAACTGTATAGGTCGGTCTTTCTGTCACGATGTAGGCAGGAACACACGAACAACGACGTAGTAAAAGACGAATATTTAATAAACCCAACGGAATACAAGCAGACACAGGAACAGCAGGGTAAGACATCCATATAACATCAAAGACCGACAAGAGTACAGGGGAAAACACACACCTTAAATAGACAGACTAATTACACAGACAGGTGCAGACAATGACGGAGAAACCAAAAACACTCAGAACAGCGGGGGAAAACGGGAAAAAACAACAAGAAAGTCCGGGGGTGTGACAGTTTGGCCCTCGGTTTGCTTTACTGACATACTGATAAAAATTTTGACATGAATTTGCTACACTGTTTGGTAGCTGTAAACATTTTTAGTTTTTCCTCTAAAAAACTAAACTTAAAGGGATAGTTCACTCAAAAATGAAAATTACCCCATGATTTACTCACCCTCAAGCCTTCCTAGGTGTATATGACTTTCTTCTTTCAGACAAATTCAGTCGAGTTATATATTAAAAAAATAAAACTAAATAAAAATCCAGGCTCTTCTGAACTTTATAATGGCAATAAATGGGTGTTGAGATTTTGAAGTCTAATAAAGTGCATCTATCCATTCTATCCCATCCATCATAATTGTCGTGCACGCGTTTACGAGAGAGTGATGTTCCACCAGATGACATAGCGTAAGCTCCGGTGAGAATATGCTAGTCTCATGAGAACCAAGTTTTGTTTACAGCAAAGAAAAAGAGTCTTCTCTTGGCTTGTATCGAACGCCACCCTCTCATACATGCACAAATGTACTGCAAAAAAGCTTTTGTTACTTTGATTTTTTGTCTAGTTTCCAGCCAAAATATCTACAAATACTTAAATCAAGAAGGACTTTCTAGACAAGTTAAAATTATTTTCTTGTTTTCAGAAAAAAAAACAAGTCAAACTTAAGTTTTTGCTTAGAACAAGCAAAATAATCTGTCAATAGGGTAAGCAAAAAAATCTTATTTCAAACAGAAACAGATTTTTTTTTCCCATTGGCAGATTATTTTGCTTGTTCCAAGCAAAAATGCACTTAATTTTGACTTTTTTTTTTTTTAAAACAAGACAATAATTTTTACTCACCTAGAAAATCCTTCTTTATTTAAGAATTTTTAGATATTTTGACTGGAAACAAGACCAACAATCTAAGCATTTACCATTTTTTGCAGTGTGACACTTGAGACTACAGGTTATGAAGTTTTACATATGGATATTTTTCTTACACAAATGCATGTAATTGCTTCAGAAGGCATTTATTAACCTACCGGAACTGTGTGGAGTACTTCTTTATGATGGATGGATGGATGGATGCACTTCATTGGACTTTAAAATCTCAACAGCCAATTACTGCCATTATAAAGCTTGGTAGAGCCGGGACATTTTTTTTTTTTTTTAATATAGCTCTGATTCCATTCGTCTGAAAGAAGAAAGTCATATACACCTAGGATGGCTTGAGGGTGAGTAACTTAGCTTTTTTGGTTGAACTACCCCTTTAATTGCATATTTAAGTTATCTCTGGTCAATCAAGCCTGCAGCCATACATTTCAAAACACATATTGTATATTTGGGAATCTGTTAAGATGAAATAACTACTGAATTACGGCAACTCAAAAACAGGTCAGCCAACTTGAGACTAATGAGAGACTGTGTACAGGAAGTGCAGCTCATAGACTTTGGAGGTTTTAAGCCACAATTACATATTGTGACAAAAATAATCCCCCTTTATGAAAAGAACAGGGCTCAGGGGTGAAAATATGAATAAAGAAAGAATAGGGAATGAGGGTGATCAAACACAGAAGGAGAGAGAGAGGGTGACGATTATGAGAATATATGGGATTGTGGTATGGCCTAAATTACCTCATTCCAAACCAAAGCCACACGTTCAGGATCTGCCAAACCATCTCCCTTTCGCTTTCTCTCTCACACACACTCTTTCTCATCGTGTAAATTACTACCCAGTGGGCCCAGACATATGACATGATCAATGTATCGCGCTCACACGGTCGGCTGGTGACACCGCTCACCCTGTGGTTGTCGGGTGGGTTGTCCTCAACACTCAAGGAAAAATTGAGTCTATTTCAAGGCCACTCGATCACTGCTGCTAATGTACTGCCAATGTCTCCTGCTTTTCTTTTCACAATTCCTTTTATACATCACCTTCCATCTGTTTCTTTAACACAACTTTATCCCACTCACCTAATGCCTTTTCCTCTTGTACACCTGCTTTTACATTCCCAAAAAGACAGTTTTTACTTTTCACATGCGGCCTCAAATATAATGAGACTGCTGATTTTAAAGTCAACATAAAGTCACCCCCTTTTACAGTACATGTTCCTAACACTTTCTCATTGTGCACAATTAATCAGTGCATGTTATTCATTAGAAAAAAAAAAAAGGTTTTGGAATTTTTCATCAAAATGTAATAAAACAAAATGTAGTAAAAAATGCAATAAAGTCCAAATGACTTTCAGAAATCAAATAAATACATAAATAAAAAAAAAAAAAAAAAAGTTAAACCAATGCAGCCTGAAATATAATATATAATGAGAAAAATATAATAAAAAAAGTCAAAATGAAGAAGTCCAAATTTATTAAAATGAATAAATAATAATAATAATGATAAAAAAAAAACAGTCAAGTTTGGCTCTGTTCTGCTATCTAACACCCAATCAACTTCCTGTGGATAAAGTTCTCTCCTACTTTTTTCATAGTGGAATAGGATATTTAACACAAAAACACAAATATGTGCTTTTATTAGAGATAATAAAATAACGCTAAACAATACACTTACATTCAAGTTTGGCTCTATTCTGATGTAGAAAACCCGATCAATACTTGTTCCATCCTATATACACTGGCATTCAAAAGTTTGGGATCAGTAAGATTTGCATAGTTTTTCTCTTATGGTCATCAAGGCTGCATTTATTTGATCATTTACATAAATTACATAAATTACATAAAAAACAACAGTAGTTTGCAAAATGTTATTACTATATAAGACAATAGTTTTTATTTTAATATAGTTTAAAATCGAATTTATTCCTGTGATGCAAAGCTGAATTTTATCAGCCATTACTCCAGTCTTAAGTGTCACATGATCCTTCAGAAGTCATTCTAATATGCTGATTTATTACTAGGAATTATCAATGTTAGAATCAGTTGTGATGTTTAACATTTTTTTTAACCTTTGATACTTTTTTTCAGTATTCTTTGGTGAATAAAAAGTTAAAGAGAACAGCATTTATTTTAAATAGAAATGTTTT
>NC_133368.1:27066367-27135301 GCF_049309525.1 Garra rufa | reverse complement strand
CGGTCTCTGAAAAAAAAAAAAAAAAAAAACCCCGCCTCTTTCTATGAAACAGGATGCTTTTAAATGGGTGAGTATGATCCATTTTTTACGTGAAGGAACTTCATACTGTCTCAGACCTGTGTATGTTTTTCTCTATTCACAGAAGAAATACGACGAGTCTACGGCAGACGCCCCCTCTGATCCTATGGATTAAGGTTACGGCAGTGTTTGCCCTCTCCACTCCACAGGCTGTGCGGTAAATCAACCCTTACAGCATATATTACACATAGGACCTCTGTCCTCTTCAAGGTAAGCTCCCTAAGTTTTTCTTAGGTTTGCCCTTGGTATGTTTATGCTGTCCTTTGCAGGCCTAGTGTAGACTTATGTCCTGTTGAGACAGGAGCATAACTCCCTAGTTACGCCCCCCTTATGGCTGGATAGGCGTGTTGCCTGCAGGGTTTGGGTTGCGTGTTGTGTTTTTCCCTCAGAAAAGGAATGTGGAAACATCTCAACGGAGCACCCCTCCCTTCCGGTTGTATGGTGGTGTCCGTCTACACAACACTCGTTCCAGCACAATCGGGCTTCTCCCTTCAGTGGTTAAACGAGCAAAAGGAAATTTTTCCTTTCTCCCTAGGTAAGCATCTTAAGATATTTATATTTAAGATTGCACTAGTATGTTTAACTCTGTTGCAGACGGCCTGCGTGCGAGGATCCGCTTCGTGTCCTCTCCTAAATACGGTTTCTATGGAAACTGAGTGTCTACACCTGTTGAGACAGGTGTTCACTTACATAGGAGTACCAGCAGTCCGGAGTGCTCGCTGCGGACTCGGAGCAGGTTTGGTTGCTCCCTTTTCTGCGGAAAAGGCTTTTTATTTGAGCACCACCTGGTGACACGCTTTCCAGCTGGGGTCTTGATTCTCGGTGTGCGCTCCCCTTTCTGAGGAAAGGGGTTTTTATCTGAGCGCTACTTTGAGACTCTCTTCAAGTCGCCTCATTCTAAGCCTGAGGGCTGAAGCAGCACTTGATGTAGGATCTACACCCAGGCTGTCGAATGTCTCCCCTACAGAGGGTTTGAGCATCCTTCGGTGTTTAACACCTTAGAAAGCCGTCACTTTAGGATCGATTCTCGCTCCCCAGGCCTAGTTCCACTTCCCTTTCTGAGGAAAGGTTTACGAAGTGTCTGAACTAGGAAGCTGCCCTTATTCATTTCGGAGCTTCCCAGAAACTTTCAAGGCAAACAGTGCTCCCCTTTCTGAGGAATGGGTTTGTTAAGGTTAAGAGCTCACGTTCCTCCCTGTGCGCAGGATTGCTGGAACGGACCTGAGCTCCCCTAATCCAGGGTTTCCTTCAGAGCAACTTCCCAGGACTGAGTGCTCCCCCTTCTGAGGAATGGGTTTGTTAAGGTTAAGAGCTCACGTTCCTCCCTGTGCGCAGGATTGCTGGAACGGACCTGAGCTCCCCTAATTCAGGGTTTCCTTCAGAGCAACTTCCCAGGACTGAATGCTTCCTCCCTCCTGAGGGTAGGAATCTACCAGGGACAGACCTTTGAGAGTTATGGACCTGCTACAAGGATGTTGGCGTGCCCCCTTTCCAGGGTTCACTTATAAGAGCACCACTCCTTGGTGGCCAAGTTCTCCTCCCTGTTTCCCAGGGTAGGAGCTTGACCTTCATGCTTCAGGTTTCTACTCTCCAGCCTTTATTCTGGATGTATGCTCCCCTCTATGAAGGGTAACAGTGAGAGCATTCGCTCCTGTTCGGTTGTGCAGCTCCCCTTCTGGGAAGGGTCTTCTATGAGCGCCAACCCACCTTCGTGAGATTGCCAGACCTTCATACAGGTCGCGTGGACCGGGCTGTGCACGCTTCCCCTTTTCATTAAGGGTTCCCTAAAAAGACAGCAGTGCCCCCTTCTGGAGAAGCGATTCTCCCTGTGGATCAGGGTCAGGATTTTTGTCCTCCACTGTCGTCCACTATTGCAGGATGGTCTCAGCTCCATGTTCTTCTCTGTTGACAGATAGCTTGCGAGCTTCTGTCCAGGGGAGGGTTAGTGTGGCAATCCCCTCACCTTCAGGGTTATCCCCTTTCCGTCTCTTCAGACGGCATGGAGCTGATAGTGAAACCCTCTGGGAAAACACTCTCCTTAAATCCGATCATGTCGGTAAGCGTCCCACGCTATGCCTGGGCGTCTTCCATTTAAAACCACAAGTGTGGTAAGTGCACACACACCTGGGGCACTTCTATAAAATCCACGTGTTGGTAGGTTCCCACCAAGTTTGGGTTCCTCTTTTAAATCCCTTTTTGGTATGGGTCACACGTTTTGCCTTGTTCCCATCTATTGGAGTCGGCTCACAACCCCGGTTCCCTGGGTTCGACTCCTTTGATATCTTAGCTGATGTCTGCTGACCATCCACTATTAGGGCGCGCCACTACTAGTGGCCCTTTGAACGGACCCAGGACAGGTTTCTGCCCTCATATGGGAGCCAGTTCCTGAGGGAACTAGGCCCTATGTTGCGGTAGTTTCTGGTTCTGACAAGTCTAAGTTTCCATCGAAGCTTAGCCGTTTCCCTCAGAAGGAATTACTATAATTCCAAGCCTGAGCTGTGCCCTGGGTTCTACCCAGTCTGGTAAGTGGGTAACAGGTCAGGCCTCTGGCCGGGAGGGGTAACGTTTTGACAGCCGTCACCACGTCCTAGTAGGGGCAATTCCTCTCAGAATTGTTGCTTAGTGCTCGCTGGCTTAGCATGCACTCCCCTCAGCATGGCAGTGTTGGTATACCGTTCCCCAAAAGCGCCCTCTAGAGGACGCAGTGAGAGTTCCCTTCGGAAGGGAACGTCTCAGGTTACGTATGTAACCCTAGTTCCCTGAGAATAGGGAACGAGACACTGCGTCCTCTAGGCTTCTTCGCCATGCTTCGGACGATAAAGCTTCAGACTTTGAAGATGTATTGTGTTGCACGGGCGCCTCTTTATGTTATGGTCGCCCGGTAGTGACGCAACGGCAGCGACTGACGCGCCGCGGTGACGTCATACGCTGGCGCCGGCCATTTCATGTAGTTTTTCTATGCATTCTTCAGACTCGAGGCACGCTGCAGCGTTCCCCAAAAGCGCCCTCTAGAGGACGCAGTGTCTCGTTCCCTATTCTCAGGGAACTAGGGTTACATACGTAACCTGAGACGTTTTTACTTATGGTGTGTTTAAAGTAAGTACATGGCGGTAATGGGTCCAACTTAAATATGTACATACGTTTCAGGATGTGGTGCATTTTGGGGCATGATCTCTTTATATCTAAAATAAACTGCTTTCATACTAGGGCTTTCCAAATAAAAAATACAAAAATAAAAAGTGGTCTCTTGGCTCAACTTGCCCCCAGTGAGGGGTAAATTGAGCCTAGTGGGAGGGTAAGTTGAGCCACATGGAGTTAAACTGTGCCACATATTATGCTAAAATAAAAACCGAACATTTTCATCCCATGCTACAGTTGAACCAAAATTTATTCAGACACCTTCAACCTTCACATTATCACAGTTTATTTTTTTATAGTTTAGAAAATGGTAATAAAATATGACAAGAACTCAAGGGTTGTGTCAGTACAAATTCATCTGGATAATCACACATGAATTACAGTCAAACCAAAGTTTATTCAGACCCCTTCAAAATTGTTCACATTATCAAAGTTTATTTGCTAGACAAATGGTAATAAACTATGACAAGAACTCAAGGGTTAAACTGTGTCAGAACAAATTCTTCTTCAGATAAATTTGATATAAATGTATGTAACAAAACCTAGTCAGTCAGGTTTTTGGTTCCAAATTTGTATCACTTTTACTGGTAGTCCACTGTATTAAGAATTCTTGGGTATAATATGTCACAGTTTACTTTATTTTGCTATCCTCGCTTACATAAATTAAATTTTGGTCAATTTTAATAAACAAGGCATATTTGCATTTTTAAAACAAAATCAAGTTCAAAACAAAGTACAAAAACAAAAATCTTTGGTCTAAAACTGAAATATAATGTAGAAACACAGTAAAATGATACTTTATATTCATAAGAAGGGGTGAGGCACTGGCTCAACTTACCCCAGGACTTTTGGCTCAAATTACCTCACTCCTTTCATATTAACAATGTTGTATCATCCAGCAGTTTAGCCTCATAACTTTCTAAAGCACAAACACGTGATTTCAGATTTGTCTGTAACTGATCAGACACAAAAAGCTTGAGTCCTTGAACATTCAAAAAATCACTTTGAACAGCAAAAAAACTTATTTAGTTTTTTTTATACTTGAATGTAGTTACCAATTATCCCATTGGCCTCTCTCCATCACAGAGTGAGTAAAGTAGATAACTCTTTATTTATTTGTGGCCACATCACCAATTTTGTTAAAGGTTTCCAAGAAAGAAGGGATGGCTCAACTTCCCCACAGGCTCAAATCACCCCGCTGTCCCTTATGTCTCATGGTATTAATCCCTACGGATATGTCAGGGATAGTCATAGAACAATGGCTGTACACATACTGTAGGTGAATTCCAAACAGTGTTTTTGTGCCCTTGAAATGCACTGTGGAAAAGAAACTCTACTCAAAGGGTCATTTGAACAAAAAAGCAGGATTCAGCTTTGTGAAGGATAAATGCAAAAGCTAATTTGCATTTAAAAGGGTCATATGACGTTGGTAAAAAGAACATTATTTTGTGTATTTGGTGCAATGCAATGTGTTTACATGGTTTGAGGTACAAAAAACACATTATTTTGCACATACTGTACATTATTGTCGCTCTGCCCCGCGTCGATTTTAACAAAGTGCATCACTCTGAAAAGCGAGGTGTGCTCTGATTAGCCAGCTATCCAGTACATTGTGATTGGCCGAATACCTCAAGCATGTGACGGAAATGTTACGCTCATTACCATATTGTGATGCCTATACCAATGCGACGAGACAAAAACAAACAAAAAAAACATAATAAATGAGGCATTTGTCACATCCAGTCAGGACATAATTACTGAATATAATGACTCATACTGTGTTTTTATGCGTTGCGTTGTGTTGTGTTGTGCCACGTAAACATAACACCATGTCTGCAGTTGTGATTGTAGAAACGGCAAACAAGCAGCACTACTCTACACTGTTCAAAACTCACGTTTGAATAGCCAGTAGCAAATTCTTTAAATATGAAAATGTACTTACAGGCTGCGAGTCAGAAGCGCCAGACTGTCTTTGCAAAGTTGGAATTGCCCCACTTTATAGCAGGCTACTCTCCCAGGTTCAGGAAACAGTCCTCCGTAAAATGTACTGCACACACTCGAATATTTGCGTTGTACTGTACTGGAACAGTGTTGTAAATACAACTTAAAGGGGTCATATGATGTTGCTAAAAAGAGCATAATTTTGCGTATTTGTTGTATTTGTTGTAATGCAATGTGTTTATGCAGTTTGAGGTTCAAAAAAACATTGTTTTCCACATACTGTACATTATTGTTGCTCCTCTCTGCCCCGCCTTTCTAAAACACTTCGATTGTTACAAAACTCGTTGATGGAAACCGAGGTGTTCTCTGATTGGCCAGCTATCCGGTGCATTGTGATTGGCTGAATACCTCAAGCATGTGACGGAAATGTTACACCCCTTACCATGCTGTTTCTCGGCACGATGAGACAGAAGCAATAAAATCCATTATAGACAAGGCATTTGTTGCATCCAATGGGGACATAAGTACTGATTATAATGACTTATACTGTCTTTTTACGCATTGCATCACGCCACGTAAACATAACACCATCTCTGCATTTGTGATCGTAGAATGAGAAACAACAAGCACTACTCTACACTGCTCAAAAGTCACGTTTGAATAGTCAGTGCTGCATTCTTTAAATATGAAAACAAACTGACAGGCCGCCAGTCAGAAGCACAGACTGTCCTTGCAACATTGGAATTGCCCCACTTTAGCCTTAAAGCCCCGGTCACACTAGACTTTGAGCATGCGAAATTCCTTCGGATGCCGCTGCAACGGTCGTGATATGACGTCATGCTCTGCAGCTTCTTTTTTAAAAGTGAAATTCAGCAAATGACACTAATAATACATTTAAATGTAAAAACATACAATCTACTACACTTTACCGCAGCCCTGCAGTTTTAAATGTTTAAATTTAAGGTTCTTTTCATTCAGCTAGAGGTCATGCTGTGACGTATCGATCTCCTGTTGGTCACACAGAGTCATGTGATGCGAATTCGTTGGTCAGAGTTCACCAAGTTTGAACTTTCAAACGCAGCGAAATGCGAAAATATTTCGCATGGGCTTGCGTTTCCGGTCTAATGCATTCGCATGCGTATGAATGGAAGTCAATGGAATGAAAAGGGCAGTGTGACCGCGCCTTAACCCTTTATATACAGCTGGCATTATAAGCAGCTCTCCCAGGTTCAGGAAACAGTCCTCCGTGAAATGCGCATCACCCACTCGAATATTTGCATTGTACTGTTCTGGAACAGTGTTGTAAATATAACTTAACCAATGATTTCTAGTTGTCCTCATTTGGAAGGCCAAACAAAGTACTTTCACAATGAAACACACTGCGTCTGTCACAACATGGCGGCTGCAACACTACTACAGCCTGTAAAAGTCGTGCCTTCTTTCTTTCCATATACATATGGGTGGTGTTATGCAAATCTACTCACCCTTGGTTTTGAGACTTTAAGCTTTGCAACTTTACAGATCTTATCTATGCACAAACAGCTTGTAACTCTCCAAAGACAAAGTAAAACAAGAAACTGCATCATATGACCCTTTTAACCACTGATTTCTTGTGTGTACTCATTTGGAAGGTCAGACAAAGTACTTTTGCTTTCGCAACTAAACACACAGCATCTCCACAACGTGGTGGCGGCTGCAGCAACTACAGAATTAAAGTTAGGACTTTTTCCTTTGGATATACATTTGGGCGGTGTTATGCAAATATTTCCCACACTGACTAAGCCGTATTATGAAGGCGTGGCTGAGTGTTAACTTATATAAAGAATCTCTTTGGGTTTCATACTTTATTCTTTGCAACTTTACAAATCTTATATATGCACAAAAAGCTTGTAACACTCCAAAGACAAAGGAAAATAAATCGCATCATATGACCCCTTTAAGATAAAGATGAAAATATATTGATACACACATTTCTGCAAATCTTTTCTAGATTTTTTTTTCTTCCTAGCCTATGCATGTACCTCATTTCCAGCTCTGTGGTCAGTGCTTGTCGGTCTCCTGCTCACATTCTTGGCTGGGTAAAGGGCAGAATCTGACAGAAAGAGTAATGATGCTGCCTAGTGTTAATGTGAGCCTTTATCTGCACTCATTATTAGCCTCATCTCCACAATGTCAATGTGCTTTTAGTGCTGCCTCTCCTAGCACGCCTTACTAATTGACAGCTAGCTACAAAAAGCAAACACATGGTTAAGCCTTGTAAGACACAAACATTTCCTGTAACAGATAACCGGCCGGACCTCCTATTGCGTCCGTTGCCTTCTCATTCGCACATACACACGTTGTCAGTCTATCCATTTGCAATCTAATTCGAAATTACTCTGAGAGGCTCTTTTAATAGCAGTGACGCTGTGGCTTGCGGCTGCGTCTGCGGTGTCCCGGCTCTATTAGTTTGCGCTGTGGGAAAAAAAAGAAGAATCGATATCATATCAGCATCCAACGGAACACCTGACAGTTCAATTTCACAGCCGTTCTTGAGAATCGATTGCATGGGAATAGTTTGGGACCCTCTCAAAGGCTGACCGTTGTAGTTAATCTATAGCACCATTAGCACGGGTCACTGCATGCATGGTCATTAAGATTGTACGTAATAACTGAGAGCAACATGAAGGCTAGCACCTTTTTGCCAATAGTTTGTTTCTAATCGAGGTAAATACGTTGGGTGTGATGGATACGCTTTTTTCTGCATGTTTCGTAAGCTCTTACAAATCCATTTTAACGTCTGATCTTGGACAAAGAGGCAAGTTTGCCGAGTAATAATGCTTGAAGTGATAATGGAGGACGTGATGATGAAGAAAAGACAAATGCTTTCTGAAGTCATCTGTCCTTGAAGTGTTGCCAAATTTGGGTGTTTCTGATCATAGTTGAATAAGAGGAGGCACTCCTATAATAACTTACATCATCTCTCTAATATGAAGGTTTGCGAGAACAAAATGACATATTTCCTAATTTTCACTCACAGGCATGATTAGATAAAAAGATGAAAAAGCCTTTCTCATTGATGAAAGTCAACCTTTGTTTAAATAAATGAGAAAAGGAGGGGGGCGGTGGGTAAAATGATGCAAGCTTCTGGAATTGAAGCAGACTTTTGGAACTGACAAATGCCCGGCCACTAATGGTATTGCTCTTTACAAGGTATGAAAAACATTATGAGTGATCCTTAAAGGGAATTATACTTTTCTGTCATCATTTACTCACTCTAATGTTGTTCCAAACCTGTATGACTTTATTTAACTTTATTTTAGAGTACTGTTCAAAAGTTTGGGATCAGTATGATTTGTAATGTTTTTTTTAAAGAAGTTTCTTATGTTCATCTGCATTTATTTAATCAAAAATACAGAAAAAAATTGAAATTTTGTGAAATATTATTGAAATTTAAAATAACAATTTTCTATTTTAATATACTTTAAAATATAATTTATTCATGTGAAGCAGCGCTGAATTTTCAGCATTCTAATATGCTGATTTATAATCAATGTTGGGAACAGTTGTGCTGCTTAATATTTTTTGGGACCTGTGATGTTTTTTTCAGGATTCTTTGATAAATAAAAAGTTTAAAAGAAGAGTGTTTATTCAAAATAGAGATGTTGTGTTACAATATACACTACTATTCAAAAGTCTGGGGTCAGTACATTTGTCTTTCTTTTTTTTTTAATTAATACTTTTATTTAGCAAGGATGTGTTAAATGGTTAAAAAAAGGATAGTAAAGACTTGTATTGTTAGAAAAGAGTTTTATTTTGATTAAATGCTGTTTGTTTTTTTACTTTTGTTCATCAAATAATCAAAGAAAAAAGTATCACAGGTTCCAATAGTTTCAACACTGATAAAACATCACCATATTAAAGGGATTTTTGAAGGATCATGTGACACTGAAGACTGGAGTAATGGCTGATGAAAATTCAGCACTGTCTCACAGAAATAAATTATAATTAAAAATAATATTAAAATAGGAAACCAATGTTATAAATTGCAATACTATTTTACAATATTACTGTTGTTTCTGTATTTTTGATAAAATAAATACAGCCTTGATGAGCATAAGAAACTTCATTAAAAAAACATTAAAAATCGTACTGATCCCAAACTTTTGAACGGGAGTGTATTTAAAGGAGAAATTCTAAATAGATTTATGGTTTATAGTATAGATTTATAGTACTCTCATTATTGCTTATTTGATTAACAAGTATGTTTTTGTTAAAAACTAACCCAAATTAAAAAAATAATGTGTTTATATCTCTGCACAGTAGAATATATCAGTATCGGCCAAAATTAGTTAAAAATATTGGTATATTTAATATTGTCAAAATAAAATATTGTGGATTCCTGTTTATATATATATATATATATATATATATATATATATATATATATATTAGTGGTGGGCCGTTATCGGCGTTAACGTGCTGCGTTAACGCGAAACTCTTATCGTGCGATAAAAAAAATATCGCCGTTAATCTATTCTCAAATTTGGGTTGGGAGCTGGGTCTAAACTACGCAAGCTATGATGACTTTCACCTTGATAGTTTAACGCGGATGTATACCGAATATGGTCGCGCGTTTAAGTCTCCTCCACCAAAACACAGACAGGATCGCGTCGTCCTCCATTCATGAAAACCGAATCTACTATAGCGCGAAATGCCACGTAAATTCGTCGTTTTTTGGATTCATAAATCAAATGTTGGTCAGTCACTTAATTCAAATCGCGATATGGACTAGTGTATGTGAAAACTGAAATGCAAAAAGACCGTTTTAATATGAATCCGATATGTTCCGTTTGTCTAGCTGTATGTATGCATTGCGGAGACGAGCTTTTACTACACGCATACTGAAACACACGTGACGCTCCCGGTAATTTTTGGCATTTTCATCTCACATGAACAAATAAACTCAATCTCCCAAACTGCTGTGAGTGTCACTTTTACCGTTTCATTTGAGAAAACTAGCATCATATCATACTGTATGACACAGAAACTTCACAGCAACCTGTCAAAATAAAAGTACGGTGTAACATGTAATGGGTTGGGTAGATGTTGACGTTAAAAAAACACACAATCTAATAGGTAGAAAAAATAATTTCATTGTTAGTTAGTTAGTTAGTAAACACAAGTACATCTAATTGAACATAATTTATTTTCATCAACAAATTATCATAGAACAGCTTTATGAGCTTTATGATCCATTCTCAAAGACTTACTTTTAGTCATTATTTGGGTAGCACACATATTCTGAATGCCTTCAGCAGAATTCAAATTAGCCATTTTAATCTAGATTAATCTAGATTAATTCCAAGATTTAATCTAGATTAATCTAGATTAAAAAAATTAATCTATGCCCACCCCTAATATATATATATATAGGTTAAATTCATGAATAAATAATTTATACCAACTTTGTTTTTTTATTATTTTATTTTTGTTTATTATATATTATTGCTTCATGTAGCACTTTTTTTGTTGATTTTGATTGCTTCCATTGTCCAAGTCGCTTTGGATAAAAGTGTCTGGTAAATGTAAATGTAACTTTGAACCATATTGAAAAGATTAAACTCAAAATAATTATTCTTTCATGAATTAAACATTGCTTCTGTCATAATGTTAGATGTCAAAGTTTTTAGTTGATAGCATCTTAAATTTTAATCTGTTTCTCACATAAAGCTGATTTATTTATTTGTTCATTCATTCTGTGAAAAATGCTGATAATATGTATTGGATCTGAATGAAAAACTGAATCTGAAGATAATACTCAAACTTGACAGAAGAATTATAAAATAGCCAAACTTTGAAAACTGACTTTTAAAAAATATTAAAGGTTGTTCACAATGAGAAAGTCTTTCTTCTTTACTTCTTTCTGGTGTAACAGTAGGACCAGTAGGACCATTCCTGCTGTCGTTCCCCTAGAAGTGGTTCTCTCTGCTGGGCTGTGGTGGTTTTTCTTCAGCCTATTAAAGCTCTAGACGCTGGGCGTGAAGTTCAGCTCTGTGGCTTTCTTCTTTGAATCAGCACAATAGGGGAACGGTTTGATGAGTTATTCAGTATTACAAAATAAGGCCTCTGAATCCTATAAAACAGTCTTCTGGAAACTTAAGTCAAAATTCGACACTAATACTGCCGTGGTTTGTAATTACATGGTCTGTTTGTGTCATATAGTGCATTTGATTTGTAGTTCTCTGAAGGTATTTAAATTACAAATGCTGTTGTGCATTTAAAGCAATAGTTATCAGGTCCAGTTATTTTCCACAGATGTTAAATGCATGAGCACACACATGTACTACACATAAACACTTGCGAAAAAGTGATTATAAAGTGATTTTCTCACTTTGTCCTTGTCACTCCCACACACAGACACTGCGGCCCCACCACAGTGTGTAAGGCAGTGGTCGCGATGGCGTCACTGTGGGATCAGACTCAACGGGAGAGGATGATACCTTCAATAAACCCGTCCAGCTGAAAGCTGTAAAAGTCCCGGGAATGCTACAGCAGCGTGGTGCGAGAACCATCAGAGATGGAGAAAACCCTTTACGGGAGAAGCGCGGCTCCAGAGCAGGGTGGGTGTGGGCTGCTTACCGGCACTCCTTTAGATCATCCGACTATCGCCCTTGCCAAAATTCCACTCAACCGGAATTCCGATCCTTCGCAGAGCTCCGGGAGATCCGGGAATGTGCTATCCGCGGGGCCCGGCAGCGGATACGGGCCCTGGGCTGTGAAACCCAATCAGACCATCTTGGACACATGTGATGGGTTGAAGTAGACAGGGTCACTGGTCCATTACAAAATATGCACATCTGTGAGAGTCGTCCAGTGATGCATCTATTTGATCATCTGAAATCGTTTGACATAAAAGACACAACTTTATAATCTCAGGAGTTTATTGTTTGATTAGCGTAACAGCAGCGTAGCATGTAGTCTAATCTCTAATGACACACACCTGAGGCACGAGCAGAATGAATTTACGACATTTTCTCTCTGTTTGATGTAAATTTCACGGTAACTTAGGTACCATCCAATTTACAGGGTTCCTACGAAGTGCTCACTTGTTCCTACACCCTGAGCAAAGCATAGCTGTCGAGGTTCACTTTTCACTCTGCTCATAGTTTTATTTTTTTTATTTTTTTTTATCAAATGTAAATTCATGCCCCAGCCACATTTCCTTGATTGAATAAACATTACGCACACAATAAAAAAAAAAAAACTAAAAAAAAAACTAAATGTGTGTGTGTGTGTGTGTGTGTGTATATATATATACAGTTGATGTTGAGGTCAAAAGTTTACATCCCCCTTCAGAATCTGCAAAATGTTAATATTTTTACCAAAAATAAGAGGAATCACAAAATGCATGCTATTGTTTATTTATTACTGACCTGAATAAGATATTTCACATAAAAGATGTTTACATATTAGTTGAATTTATAAAAATGACCCAGTTCAAAAGTTTACATCCCCTTGATTCTTAATACTGTGATCTTGCCTGAATTAGTGATAGATGTTCATGAGTCCCTAGTTTGTCCTGAACAGTTAAACCACCTGCTGTTCTTCAGAAGAATCTAACTCCACCCAAAAATGAAAATTTTTAGTTTCAGTTTAACTTAGTTCTACTTTGGAACACAATTTAAGATACTTTGGATGAAAACCGGGAGGATTTTGACTGTCCCATTGGCTGCCAGGTAAATACCACTGTCAAGACCCAAAAAAAGTATGAAAGGCATCATCAAAATAGTCCATCTGCCATCAGTGGTGCATCACGATAGTGCCATTTTGGATAGTATCCCCTGTGTACACTGTTCTCTGTCATGCGGATACGTTTTCTCCAATTATTTACGCTTTGGTTCGAACGCAAACAGCGTATCCGCATGACACAGCTGACAGAGAGCAGCGTATACAGGGTATACTATCCAAAATGGCGCTACGGTGACGCGGAGGAGACAAATTGTTGAATAAAGTCATTATTTTTGTTTTCTTTGCATACAAAAAGTATTCTTGTAGCTTCGTAAAATTATGGTTGAACCACTGATGGCAGATGAACTATTTTGACGACGTATTTCATACTTTTCTGGGTCTTGACAGTGGTATTTACCTGGGACCGATCTTTTTTATCCAAAATATCTTAAATTGTGTTCCGAAGACGAACAAAGCTTTTACGGGATTGGAACGACATGGGGGTAAATGATTAATGACAACATTTTCATTTTGGGGTGGTCCCACAAATTCTTTGGTTTTTCAGCATTTGAACCCTTTCCAACAATGACTGTATGATTTTGAGATCTATCTTTTCACACTGAGGACAACTGAGGGACTCATATGCAACTATTACAGAAGGTTTAAACTCTCAGTGATGCTCCAAAAGAAAAAAAAAAAAAAACAGGATAGGGTGAAAACTTTTGAACAGAATGGAGATGTGGACGGTTGGTTAATATCACATTTGTGCAGTGCTGGTCTGAATAATTGATGTGTACATTTTCCTTTCCATTTCCCTGTGCTTTTGCAGTGTCTTTGGGATTAAACACATACTCCACATCAATTGAATGTTTGAAGTCCATTTTGTAGGCACTATCGAACCTCTTCTCAGAGAAACAGCTGAACTGAATCATCCAATGCGACGTATTTAAAGAACAGCAACGTTTCTCCCCTCACCTCCTGTAGGCAAAGGCACACTGTGAGTAATCGCTACTGTTGTTATCCTCTGGTTTCTAATTAAAAAGTCTGTTAGAAACACAGAGCCAAAAGCTAGTGAGATAGCTTGAGAAGTAAGTGTGTGTGTGTGTGTGTGTGTGTGTGTGTGTGTGTGTGTGTGTGTGTGCGTTTGTGTGTGAAATAAGTACATAAATCTATCTTGACTGAAACTGCTGCTGTGGGTGCAAATGAATTGAACTGATCACTGAGATGAGTGTAATGATGTGATGAAGGTCGGATTGTGTGTGTGTGTGTGTGTGTGTGTGTGTGTGTGTGTGTGTGTGTGTGTGTGTGTGTGTGTCCTGTGGGGCTCTTTATGGCTCTAAACAGAGTAATGAGGCCTGTGTTAGAGCCAGAGCTGAGGGACCACACACACTCTCTTCCACAGATAATTACACTTGCTCTCTTTTTCGATCTCTCATCTCACTCTTTCTTGCTCTCATAAAACAGTCATTTATTACATGGATAATTGTTGTAGTAATCAACCTGTTAGTAGCAATTAATACATTATTAGACCCAAATGTTTACTGCTCTTACAGTCAGTCTCTTTATAGGTTTGGTTTGAACTGATGTTATAGCATCTTTGACCTTGATTAAACTGTGAAATATTCACAATCGGTTTGAACAACAAGAGCGGTGCAGTCGGCCAGTGTCTGCTCATTAAAACAGGACACACTATGTTTTTTTTTGTTTTGTTTTTTTTTTTCTGGACGTGATCGTATAGACCAGACAGATCTAAGCATTGCTTTGGTTATATGCCTCATTCGGAGTAACACAGAATAATGAGTCTCATATATAAACTCGGGAAAATGTTATCGCTCTGTGCTTGCTCTTTTAGAGCTCTGGAGACTTAAAGTTTTCAGTTATGCTTCATTTATTAAGCAGCAACTTAATCTTAGACGCCTCTCCTTCTGAAACAAATGAGAAAATTGTTAAGGTACAATATGACTATATAGCTACATTGTAATTGGGATATTGCACAATCTGGAATCACAAGATGTGAATAAAGTTTTTAAAGTAAAAAAAAGAAGTTAAAAGTAAAAATGCCCCTACAGAAGAGTAACACAGTGGCATTATTTTTTGTCATTTAATAAGTATTATAATTCATGGAGTTATGTAATCAGAATATTTAAGAATATTAGTATTTAGAAAATGTTTATTGTATATAATAATTAGATATAAATATTTAGATATAAATATAGTCTGTTGTTTGTTTTGTCTGCCATTTACAGATTATTCAACCTTACAAAAAGTAAAGCAATATGCATAAATTTGCATAGAATATTTTATTTTGTATTTTACATTAATTATGCAAAATCGCAATTCTACAAAAAATTGTGTCTACAGAATTGTGAGTTTATATCTCACAGTTCTTTCTTTGTAACTCGCAATTGCGATTTTATATCACAATTCTGAGAAAAAAGTCCGAAATGTGAGTTTATATCTCACAATTCTGACTTTGTAACTTGATATTGCGATTTTATACCTCAATATTTGGAAAAAAGTCTGAATTGTGAGTTTATATCCCGCAATTGTGAGAAAATAAATCAGAACTGTGAGATACAAAATCGCAATTCTACAAAAAAAAGTCAGAATTGTGAGTTTATATCTCACAGTTCTTACTTTGTAACTCACTATTGCGATTTTTATGTCTCACAATTCTTAGAAAAAGTCAGATTTTAGAGTTTATATCTCACAATTCTGACTCTGTAACTTGAAATTGTGATTTTATATCTCACAATTCTGAGAAAAAGTCAGAATTGTGATTTTATATCTCACAATTCTGACTTTATAACTCACAATCGCAATTTTATACCTCCAATTTTTGAAAAGACAAAAACAAAAGGCAGAATGGTGAGTTTATATCTAGCAATTCTGACTTTGTAACTCGCAATTGCGATTTTGTCACAATTTTGAGAAAAAAGTCAGAATTTTGTGAGTTTACATCTCGCAAATCTGACTTTATAACTCACAATTGCAATTTTAGATCACAATTCTGAGAAAAACGTCAGAATTGTAAGTTTATATCTAGTAATTATGCCTTTTTAGCGATTTTACATCTCACAATTTTTGAAAGAAAAAAAAGTCAGTTTATATCTCACATTTCTGACTATAACTATAACTAAACTATAAATCACAATTGCGATTTTATACCTCAATTTTTGGAATTCAGAAAAAGTCAGAATTGCAAGATGTAAATTCACAATTGTGAGGAAAAAATTGCAATCACCTTTTATTGTTATTTATTTATTTTATTTCTATTTAGTGACTGAAATAGGCTTCCATAGCTTACCTGATTTATATATATTTTTTAGTAAAAACTAAATTAGCATTTTTTTTCCATGGATGTCAACAAATAGGATGAAATTCTCCAGTTTTTGCAGTATTCTGACTTTTTTTTTTTTTACACAAATGTGCAGCTTGGTTGGAAACAGCCTGCAATTGAACCGTACTATACTATTTCCTTTTATATCCAGACTTTTGAATCTGAACACAGTTTGAGGTATTATCGAGATTTGTTGAAACTACAGGAGACACGATTCCTGGGTCCTTTTTATTAGGAGACAAATCTCTAGCTGTTCTCATTAGTGTCTATGAGAAACGATTGAGATATGAAATATTCCTCATTTCTGATGTTTCTGTCCTCCCTCTCTCTTTCTGCCTCTATCTTCAGTCTACTTCGTCCTCCTCTCTACCTGCCCATCGAGGTCTGTAATGGTCGGCCAGGAAACAAAGTGCACATGACTCCACCACTTGTTGGACGAGGTGAAGGGGAGGGTGACGGGGACAGGAGATGCTAAGATGGGAAAGGTGATTGCATTGTGCGGTGGCACAGCTTGTACCAATTTCCTGAGTTAATGGGATATTTTTGCCTCGCTTCCCCTCCATGTTTTCTTTCGCTCATCTCATTGGGCACTAGCAAAAAAGTTACCAACCTGGCTAAGAAAGATGGACAGTCTGCGAAATCGGCGGAAGGGCTCTCGATGCGTAAACAGTTGTTGATTCGGAGGTACGTGATTGGAGCCGTTGTCAGGTAGATGGAGGTTTGTGATTGACTTGCATCTGTTACACACTTGAAATACAAGAGCGTAGACAAGCACGGTGTGAAAAAAAAAAAAAAAACGATGTCAGTATTTATTATAAATATTTTTTTCTGCTGAACACAAAAGAAGTTACTTTGAAGAATGTTGATAACTGAACAGTTTCAGTTCCCTTTGACATACATTGAATATTTTGTCCATACAATGGCAGTCAGTGGGAACCTGATCTTATATCAAACAGAAAAATAAACTACAAGGTTTTAGTCAGAGAGGGTCTATTTTTCCAGGATGCATGAAGACAAGAGTAGGACATCTATTATTTTGGGATGGGAAGTATGAGACACAAAGAATGACAGAGTATGAGAGAGAGCGAGAGAGGAGAATGTTGTGCATCCATTTGTGTTTGTGTAAACGCAGCAGCCAGACGCTGAGTCACTGTGATGGTGGACAGTTATGTCCCTCTGTTGAACAGTTGTGTCCTTCTGTTCTGTCTCGCATGGTTTACTCTCAGGTTGCTATAGTGAGTGTCCGTGACTCAGGACGACTGTCGTATATCACAGGCACTTTTCGGCTAGCAGTCTTATCAGATAGTTCAGCTTGTATCTTGCACATTTACTTTTCTTTAAGATTATTATAGCCTAAAATATGTTGAAAAACACTGTATGTTGATTAAAACATTAATAGTACATGCAATATTTAGATATTTCATCTCAGGATTCCTTGAAATCTGTGATTTTGTCCTTACTGTTTTATGAGTTGCAGTCATGAGGAATCTACGCTACCTAATAGATTTCCAAATGCAGAGTTTAAAACAGGTTCAAGCTGATGAGACAAATTTGCAGAATCCGCCGTGTTAACTACCAATACGCTGCTTGGTTTAAACTGGCTTCTGTGTGAGTGACGCCCTTGCTACACTATTGACAATAAAAATGGATCTGTTTTGTCCACAAAAATCAATTAAGTATTGCAGACTCTTGACCACAATGCTTATTAACTGGTGGCACTATAAGAACACTCTACAATATCAAGCACTTTCTTTGACATATAGAGAGGTGTTTATCAGTTATATGCTTCCTGCAAACAAAACGGAAAAAAAACAACATTTTATTATTATTTTAACTATAATCATGTTGTTGTCTTTAATATTTGTATTTAATTATGAATACAGTTATACATCTGAATATATAGACACAAATCAGAATATGTGTATAAATCTGAATATATATATATATATATATATATAATTTGAATATATTGTTATAAGTCTGAATATATAGATATAAATCAGAATATATGTATTTATAAATCGTAATATATAAATACAAATCCGATATTATTATAAGTCTGAATATATAGATACAAATCAGAATATATATTTATAAATCTTAATATATAGATTCAAATCAGAATATATTCTTAAGTCTGAATATATAGATACAAATCAGAATATATTCTTAAATCTGAATATATAGATACAAATCAGAATATATATTTATAAATCTTAATATATAGATACAAATCAGAATATATTCTTAAGTCTGAATATATAGATACAAATAAGAGTATGAGAATATATTTTTATAAGTCTGAATATATAGATATAAATCAGAATATATGTATTTATAAATCATAATATATAAATACAAATCCGATATTATTATAAGTCTGAATATATACAAATCAGAATATATATTTATAAATCTTAATATATAGATAGAAATCAGAATATATTCTTAAGTCTGAATATATAGATAGAAATCAGAATATATTGTTATAAGTCTGAATACTACATAGATACAAATCAGAATATATATTTTTAAGTGTGAGTATATAGATACAAATCCGAATGTATTGTTATAAGCCTGAATATATAAATATGAATTAAAATACATTATTATAAGTATATATATATATATATATTTATATATATTTATATATATATATATATATATATATTTAGAATATATATTTATAAATCTAATTATATAGATGCAAATTCAAATATATTGTTATAAGTCTGAATATATAGATAAAAATTCAAATAGATAAAGTGAATATATAGCTACAAATACAAATGTATTAAGTCTTAATATATAGACAAATTTGAATATATTGTTATAAGTCTGAATATATAGATACAAATCAGAGTATGTATTTATCAATCTGAATATAAGTAAATTTGATTTGTATTTATCATTATAAAATGATAAATATATATTGTAAACTGAACATTGTGAATATGTAGGTATAATTCTGAATATATAAATGTTAATTGTAAATATATGTATATAAGTAAATGAATACAAAGTTAAAAATCTGAACAAGTAGAAGTAAATCTGAAAATATAGTTGTTTGAGTATATAAATGTAAATTGTGGATATATAGTTATTATTCTCACTATTCTCACTCACAAATGTAAATCAGAATGTATGTTCATAAATCTTGAGTATATAAATGCAAATGTGAATATATATTGTCTACGTCCCAACATTAATCTATCTTTATTATCAGGCATGTCAATAGGCAGATGTTCTTTGGGTTTTTTTTTTTTTTTTTTTTTTTGTGTTAATGGGGAAAGATGGTTTTTCGGTGATCAGATGTAGTTACAGCATCTCCAAGCAAAGGCTGCATTCATCCCTGTCATAATGTACATGGCAATTTTAATTTTGGTAATCACATTCAATTGGGTTGCAACATTGCAGGGAAGACTGTCTTTACAAATATCACAAATTTGGGCTTATTTTCAGCTTCTGTATCTGTATTGATTTCCACTTGATGTTTCAACTACACCCATAAACTGAGCTTAATTATCTAAAGGTCACTTTACAGTCTCTTTTAAGCTCTCAGTGTTCTTTGTTAGGCCAACACTGTTATTAATATACCCTATCAAAAGTACACAAACTCCACCATGACAATCAGGACAATCCATGAATCATGTCGCACCGTCCCTTGTCTGTCTTATGCTCAGACTGACCTTCCTATGTCTTTAGAGTGGAAAAAAGAGAGGGATAGTAAAACTGAGATGGAAGAAAGGATCGTAAGGATGGTATTAGTGGATGAGTGGCCTGACAAATGTGTCGACTGGCACGCTTGGGGCTCGATTAATCTCCTTGATGAGTCTGGGCTAATGGGAGGAAGACCTTAAAGAGGACGGACGACCCTGCGCCCACCTCCCTCCATGACACCAAGGCTTAGATTAATGTTCTGCAGCAGAAAGATATTAACCACATTCTCACACATGCAGCTCCGATCAAAACTGAATGATTGTTGTGGATCGACATGGTGTGTGCTTGATAAATTCACATGAGTGTTAGCTCTAAAATCAGCTCAGATATTGATGTTGTAGTGATGCTAGTGAATGTCAAGGATGATAGCACAGTGTAGTACAGTTATGATATATCCCGCTGCCATTTTTATTACTATTATGTTTTTTTTTTAAAGACTAAAAAATTGCTGCTACCTTTGGAAGCCCATTTCTGCCACTGAATAAACCATTTTTAAAAATATTACTGCGTCTTTTTATCTCACAATTCTTACTTTTTTTATTTTTTCAATTCAGACTTTTTTTACTCAAAATTGTGAGATATAAACTCAATATCAATTGCGAGTTACAAAGTCCACTTGTTCAGGGGGAAACAAACATGTTCTTAGAATTGCAACTTTTCAAAATTGTGAGCTTGTTCTCACAATTATGACCTTATTTCTCAAAATTGTGACTTTATTTATCAGAATTATGACTTTATTTATCAGAATTGCGACTTTATTTATCAGAATTGCGAGTTTGTATTGCAATTACAACGTTATAACTTGCAATTGTGACTTTATTTATCAGAATTGCCAGTTTGTATTGCAATTATGACTTTATAACTCGCAATTCTGACTTTATTTCTCAGAATTGCCAGTTTGCTCGCAATTCTGACTTTATAACTCACAATTGCATTTTTATTTCTCAGAATTGAGATTTTATTGCTTGAAATTTCTAGTTTCTATTGCAATTGACTTTATAACTCGCAATTGTGACTTAATTTCTCAGAATTGCCAGTTTGTCTCACAATTGTGATTTTATTTTATCAGAATTGCAACTTTATTTATCAGAATTGCGAGTTTGTATTGCAATTATGACTTTATAACTTGCAATTGCAGTTTTATTTCTCAGAATTGAGATTTTATTTCTCAGAATTGCGACTTTATTGCTCGAAATTGCTCGTTTCTATTGCCATTGACTTTATAACTCGCAATTGTGACTTTATTTCTCAGAATTGCCAGTTTGTCTGGCAATTCTGACTTTATAACTCGCAATTGCAGCTTTATTTCTCAGAATTGTGACTTTATTTTTAGAAGTGAAGCTTTATTTCTCAGAATTGCAATTTTTTTCTCAGAATTGCAAGTTTGTATTGCAATTATTACTTTATAACTCACAATTGTGACTATTTCTCAGAATTGCCAGTTTGTCTCACAATTCTGACTTTATAACTCGCAATTACAGCTTTATTTCTCAGAATTGCAACTTTTTTTCTCAGAATTGCGAGTTTGTCTTGCAATTATGACCTTATAACTCACAATTGTGATTTTATTTATCAGAATTACGACTTTATTTCTCAGAATTGCAAGTTTGTATTGCAATTATGACTTTATAACTCACAATTGTGACTTTATTTCTCAGAATTGCCGGTTTGTCTCGCAATTCTGACTTTATAACTCGCAATTGCAGCTTTATTTCTCAAAATTGCATTTTTTTTTTCTCAGAATTGCGAGTTTGTATTGCAATTATGACTTTATAACTCGCAATTGCAGCTTTATTTCTCAGAATTGCAACTTTTTTTTCTTAAAATTGCGAGTTATAACACAATTATAGCACAATTGTAACTCGTAATTGTGAGTTTATATCTCACAATTCAGAGGAAAAAAAGTCAGAATTGAGAGATGTAAACTCACAGTTGTAAGAAAAATATTAAAATTTGTGAGAGAACAAATTGCAATTACCTTTTTTTAAAATGACAGAGCAACTGAGCAGCAACAATGACAACAACAATAAAAAATAATAAGAACAAAAAAAAAAAAAAATAATAAAAATAATAGTAATAATAATAATAAATCCTCCCTACCTACATCCATTTCCAACTTTCTTTTCTGACCACTCCCACCCATGGATGTGGCAGCTGAGTTCCTCTCTCCATCTGTCTTGTTTGGTGCCTCATGTCCATTTCCCATGTCATCTGTTTTCCAATACACTCTCCATCCAGACACCAGACAGCATTGAGCAGTGCAGCTCAGAGACATCACTTCCAGCACTTCTCACCAGAGCACCTGAGAGAAAAACGCAATAATGACGTTTCAGCAATCCTAAAGAAACCTTCAGAGTCAGCGACTCTCCTACCTGGTGCATTAGACTAGGGCTTTGATATCCTCTCACCTTCCTGTATGTATGTGTGTGTGTGTGTGAGAGAGCGTGAGGTCAGGGACAGACAGGAAATGTTGGCACTCGATGTTGGGACTCCATTACAGAGGAAATGGATTCGGGAGGTCACAGAGGTCAGCTCAACCAATCAGAGGTTCTGTCAAAGTAAAGCCCTGAGCAACATTTTCTGAAACTTTTTTTACCGTGCACCTTCACTGTGTGTCCGTGTGTCAAACCAAATGTCAAAGCAAGCAGAATGTCAGCCAGCCTATGTGGCCCAATGCGGTCAACGAAGTAGGTGCTCCTCGTCCGTGACATTTGCTGACACGTTGAGAAGGGCCGCAGCTATACAAAAGCTTTAGTCCCAACGGCAAGAACATGATCGCTTGACCCTTTCACTCATGACTCTCATAGATGCGGCCGCTCGCTTTAAGATGAAGGTCACTGAAACCCTGTTTTCTCCATTCAGAAACCGACCCGATGCTGCAAACTTTCCTCCAAGCGCCTGCAAGATGTGTGTTGACCTCAACTACCAGGTTTAAAACCGAACAGAGGCTTCCAGTGGGCCTCTGATGTTAATGATAGCTCTGCTCGCACATTACCCATAATGCTAAGCTCTTTTTGCTGCACTAACTCGCACGCAATTACCGCTGACATTTTTAATGTCACCTTGTCTGGAGGAAAATTGCTCCATTTATTCTTTATTCCCATATAAAACCATGAATTATTCCCTGCTGCATTTCTATGTTCATTTCCTGTTCATTTCTTCTCGCGCTTCTCACTCACACACAATTTTTCCAGCTGTGAGCTGCATTTGCTTGAGTTCAGGCGTTCAGGGATGAAGTTCTCCCCTCTGGTTTTTAATCTAGCCCAACTTTCTCTACCTTAATTGGGCCAGGAAAACCCCATTGTCCTTGCTTTTGAGTGCCTTGGAATAAGCCATTGTCCTGGATACCGTTTCATCGTTGGCTAGAGAGTTTTAGAAGAGTTAGACGACTGTGTGACATCATATTGTAACGGGTGTTTTTGGTTTTGTTTTGGGGTTTTGTTTCATGTTCATGTTTTCATGTCTTTTATTATGTAATCATTTTCATGCTGTTGTGTCTTGCTTCCCTTCCCTCATGTATTCCTGCCATTGGTCCCTTTGTTCCATGTGTCTTGTCCTGATTGGTTGCTATGGTCTTGTTCCTTGATTCTCATTGGTTGTTTGTGTCATGTGACCTGTATTGTCTAGTATAAATAGCCCTTGTGTTTGAATGGTTCCCTGTCGCGTATTGAAGTATTGAAGTTGTAATTCTGCTGTCTGGTGAGTGTTATGTCAAGTCTGTATCAAGTCAAGTCTGTTTCATGCCAAGTCAAGTCAAGTCAAGTCTCGTCATTGTTTGGATTGCGTTTGTTGTTTGGATTTCACGTTTGGATTGTTTGTTTGGATTATGGATTATCGTCACTGTAAATAAACTGCACTTGGGTTCATCACATCTCGCCGTCTCAGTGGATGTTTGTTACAGAATACGCGACCAACAAAATGAACCCAGCGGTTGTTCGTCTCCTCTCTTTGCGTCAAGGAAACCAAACGATAGAGGACTATGTAGAAGATTTTTGTGGACTGTGCCATCTGGTTGCTTTTAATGATGTGGCACTTAAGGACATTTTTAGAGTGGGTTTAAATGAACCCATTCGTTCTCAATTGCCTGGTGGAAAAATTCATTGGTCATTGGAAACATATATTGACTTTGCTCTCAGGTTGAGTGGTTCCTCATTTACTGTGGGGATAGCTGACGAGGAACCCTGCTATTCTTCAGTATCTGCCACTCCTCATTCTCCACACTTAACCGCCATGTCTGGAATTATTCACATGTCACATCCTGCTCACGCCATGCCTGCTCATGTCATGTCTGCTGCTTCAGGGACTGCTCACGTCATGTCTGCTGCCTCAAAGCCTGCTCACATCATGTCTACTGCTCCAGGGCCTGTTCACGTCATGTCTGCTGCTTCAAAGCCTGCTCACGTCATGTCTGCTGCTTCAAAGCCTGCTCACGTCATGTCTGCTGCTTCAGGGACTGCTCACGTCATGTCTGCTGCTCCAGGGCCTGCTCACGTCATGTCTGCTGCTTCAGGGCCTGCTCACGTCATGTCTGCTGCTTCAGGGACTGCTCACGTCATGTCTGCTGCTCCAGGGCCTGTTCACGTCATGTCTGCTGCTTCAAAGCCTGCTCACGTCATGTCTGCTGCTTCAGGGACTGCTCACGTCATGTCTGCTGCTTCAGGGACTGCTCACGTCATGTCTGCTGCTCCAGGGCCTGCTCACGTCATGTCTGCTGCTTCAGGGCCTGCTCACGTCATGTCTGCTGCTTCAGGGACTGCTCACGTCATGTCTGCTGCTCCAGGGCCTGCTCACGTCATGTCTGCTGCTTCAGGGACTGCTCACGTCATGTCTGCTGCTCCAGGGCCTGCTCACGTCATGTCTGCTGCTTCTGGGCCTGCTCACGTCATGTCTGCTGCTTCAGGGACTGCTCACGTCATGTCTGCTGCTCCAGGGCCTGCTCACGTCATGTCTGCTGCTCCAGGGCCTGCTCACGTCATGTCTGCTGCTCCAGGGCCTGCTCACGTCATGTCTGCTGCTTCAGGGCCTGCTCACGTCATGTCTGCTGCTTCAGGGCCTGCTCACGTCATGTCTGCTCATGTCATGTCTGCTGCTCCAGGGCCTGCTCACACCATGTCTGCCGCTCCAGGGCCTGCTCACGCCAAGCCTGCCGCTCCAGGGCCTGCTCACGCCAAGCCTGCCGCTCCAGGGCCTGCTCACGCCAAGCCTGCCGCTCCAGGGCCTGCTCACGCCAAGCCTGCCGCTCCAGGGCCTGCTCACGCCAAGCCTGCCGCTCCAGGGCCTGCTCACGCCAAGCCTGCCCGTCCAGGGCCTGCTCACGCCAAGCCTGCCGCTCCAGGGCCTGCTCACGCCAAGCCTGCCATTCCAAGGCCTGCTCACGCCAAGCCTGCCGCTCCAGGGCCTGCTCACGCCAAGCCTGCCGCTCCAGGGCCTACTCACGCAAAGTTTGCACCCAAGATGGCTGCCATCCCTAAGCCTGTTGTCAAGATGGCCGCCACGCCAGAGTCCCCGGCCAAGATGGCTGCCACGCCAGAGTCCCCGGCCAAGATGGCCGCCACACCAGAGTCCCCGGCCAAGATGGCCGCCACGCCAGAGCCATGCCAAGCCTCAATTTATCCTTCAAAGCCTCATCAGGTCTTGATTGCCAGCATACTGGACCCTCCTTTAATGTCAGTACGGGCTGCAGGCATACCCGCAGAGCCAACGCTCCCAAGCCACACACCCACTAGCCTGGTGGGCCCCCCTCTATCCACTGCGCTGCCTGTGATGGCCATCGCCATTTTAAGTGTGTGGGCTGCTCACTGCGTCCCAGAGGCCACGTCTGTCCACGAACCCGCTGCGCCCATGCCTCTTACCGAGGCGGCGTCCATAGCGGGATTTCTTGCTCTGCCGGCTCCGCCATGGCTTCCTGCTCTGCCTGCACCGCCTAGTCTTCCTGCTCTGCCTGCACCGCCAAGGCTTCACGCTCTGCCTGCTCCGCCAAGGCCTCCTGCTCTGCCTGCACCGCCAAGGCTTCACGCTCTGCCTGCTCTGCCAAGGCCTCCTGCTCTGCCTGCACCGCCAAGGCTTCCTGCTCTGCCTGCACCGCCAAGGCTTCCTGCTCTGCCTGCACCGCCAAGGCTTCCTGCTCTGCCTGCTCTGCCAAGGCCTCCTGCTCTGCCTGCACCGCCAAGGCTTCCTGCTCTGCCTGCACCGCCAAGGCTTCACGCCCTACCTGCACCGCCAAGGCTTCCTGCTCTGCCTGCACCGCCAAGGCTTCCTGCTCTGCCTGTGCCGCCTAGTCTTCCTGCTCTGCCTGCACCGCCAAGGCCTCCTGCACTGCTGCACGGCCCAGGTCCTCCACTGTCTCACTGTCTGCCACTGCTCCATGGCCCAGGTCCTCCCATGCTTCACTGTCAGCCATTACTCCATGCCCCAGGCCCTCCATTGTTCCACAGTCTGCCACTGCTCCACGGCCCAGGTCCTCCAGTTTCCCACTGTCTGCCACTGCTTCATTGTCTAGGTCCTCCATTACTCCACTGCCCAGGTCCACCACTGTACCCTTGGTCTTGCCCATTGTTTCTTGCTCCATGCCATGATTCTGAGTCTGTTCCCCTACATGGACCTGGCCCTCCATCCTGCCCCCTATTTCACTCCTGCTCTACCACCCTCCTGGACTTTTTAGTTTAGGGTTTTGTTTTGGGCGTCGGGAGCCGCCCTTAGAGGGGGGGAAATGTAACGGGTGTTTTTGGTTTTGTTTTGGGGTTTTGTTTCATGTTCATGTTTTCATGTCTTTTATTATGTAATCATTTTCATGCTGTTGTGTCTTGCTTCCCTTCCCTCATGTATTCCTGCCATTGGTCCCTTTGTTCCATGTGTCTTGTCCTGATTGGTTGCTATGGTCTTGTTCCTTGATTCTCATTGGTTGTTTGTGTCATGTGACCTGTATTGTCTAGTATAAATAGCCCTTGTGTTTGAATGGTTCCCTGTCGCGTATTGAAGTATTGAAGTTGTAATTCTGCTGTCTGGTGAGTGTTATGTCAAGTCTGTATCAAGTCAAGTCTGTTTCATGCCAAGTCAAGTCAAGTCAAGTCTCGTCATTGTTTGGATTGCGTTTGTTGTTTGGATTTCACGTTTGGATTGTTTGTTTGGATTATGGATTATCGTCACTGTAAATAAACTGCACTTGGGTTCATCACATCTCGCCGTCTCAGTGGATGTTTGTTACACATATACACTTGTGAAGGACTTAAGTGTATACTCTTCATCTTTTGAGTGCCAAGGTAGCAAAAATAGAACCATTCAAGAGGCTTTACATGATAATGTGACAGCTTAACGATATAAAAGCAGAATGAATATGATTTATTGCAGACTTCCAACAAAAGAAAAGTACAAGACAAGGTAAATGCACTGTGGTTATTATTTAATGTATATGTATTACTAATCGTTTTCTTTCAGAGAAAATTAATGCTACTTACTTAGGGTTTTGCACAGCTCTTTAAGTGAAAAGGTTTTTATCACTAATTTCCATATCAAGCAAAAGATGCCTCATAAATGAACAGATTAATCAATCTTGTTACATTCAAGGTAAAGCATTAATATTTATATGATACAGAAACGTCTTACAGACATGCATTTTCCATTTTGCTATGGTTGGGCAGGCAAACACAATATCAAGTTTTGTTGTGTTTGTGTGTGTGGTTTACCTTTCAACTAGCCAATAGCAATGCTCACTCTATATTGTAGAAGGGAAAACGAGCTGAGTATATAACCCTGATTCATTCTTCCATATTCATCTGATTGTACAAACAGCTGCTGTCCTTGCAACTTCCTGGACAAAAAGAAGAAAAACAGCTGTCTCACAAACAGCTAAAATAAACCGTCATGTAATATTTAGCGATTGTCTGTGACTCACCATCAAAATGAACCATGTTATTCTTCATGTTTATCTCATAAAGTTTAAATTAGAAAGAATTAGTTTGCTCAGCTAACAAAATTTTCCCATTTCATTATTCATTTTGCTTTGTTGACGTTAAGGGTCGGTATTTTTCAGGGCTGATGCTGATACGGATTATTACAGATCAAGTAGACAGATAACCGATATTTTAAACCAATATCTATATATATGTCTGGTGTAAAAATGAAAGTTAATATCAAAATTAAGAATAAAAAGGGCTCTGACAAAAACTTTCTTTAAATGTTTTTAAAAATGTTTAATATTAGCCATTTATCTGCACCGATATTAAGCATTTTTATGGTTATCGGTTTCTGTCATTTTCAAAACCGATTCTCTTCATATTAGCTGATTATTTGTGCCGACGTTAAGCATTTTTATGGTTATTGGCATCGTCATTTTCCAAACTGATTTGCTTAATATTATATGAGCACAGATATTAAGCATTTTTATGGTTATCGGTATTGGTCATTAAAAAAAAAAAAACTATTTGCCAAAAAAAAAGCGAAGTTTTGGTGAGAGCCCTTGTTATTCTTAATTTTGACATTAATTTTCATGTTTACACCAAACATATATAACGGTTAAAAAATCAGTTATCGGTCTACTTGATCTGTAATAATCAATATCAGCATTGGCCCTGAAAAACATATTGGTCGACCTTTTCTTTTCTTTTCTTTTCTTTTCTTTTCTTTAGTAAAAACTCTTTGGTCAGTAATATATGGCAATGCATAATATATATATATATATATATATATATATATATATATATATATATATATATATATATATATATGCAATGTTTGCAATCCCTGAACTTAAAATTTAGGAAGTATACTTTCATTTTTAAAGACTTGTCATTCTTGTGTTTATTCACCTGAGGATTATAATAATCGGTCACCTATCATGCTTATCCTCTATTGATTAATCCTGTCTGTTTTATGAAATTTGAAACATACACAATCATCAGAGCACTGATTGGAAAACCCAATTAGGAAAGAATAAGCCCAGTCCAGACAAATCAAATCTGAATCCCACTTACACACAACTGACAGTTCTCATTTTCTCAACTCTCTCGCATAGGCAACAAGCGATGAAAAACACAATAAATAAAAATAAATTAAATTCTTATTAAAACAAATAGTCTCTGCTCCTGAAGCCCGCTGAAGCATTAGCCCTCAGCTCTTGTTCTTGTGTTCGGTATGTTGGGTGCTGAGGTCACATCCAGCTCCCCTCTCCGTACATCGTCATTTGCCTGTCTGTCAGGCCCGAAATGATTGGTTATGCAAACCGTAATTCATCAGTGACAGCACGCAGAGTGGTTACTTTATCTCTAACGACCCTTTGGATGGAAAGGTGGAATCAATTCTGACAGCCGCACCTCATCTCAACGCCTGCTGATCTGCATAACACTAGACACGTAAATCAACCGCAGATGTGACAAGGGAATTAATTTGAGTCTGTATGTGTGTGCAGGCCATCATGCAACTAATATTTTTGAGGGGGCACTGGGGGTAGTTCTGGCTCACTTTGTGCCCAAGGCAACCCCCCCCCCCCCAAAAAAAAAATAAAAAAATAAATAAATAAATAATGTTTAGTTACATTGTAATATCTAATGGTGAAGTTTTTATCTAGCTCAACCAATATAATACCTTTGAATGGTGGTTGTGTGTATACCTATGAGTTTAAAAATTGTTACATTTGAATTTAAAATCTTTTCATTTGGGGGGATTTGAATTGTCATGATGTTTGTGTGTGTGCATGTTTCTAACTAGAAGCACTTCAGTTTCAGGTTATAGTCATATGCCCCCTTCCTTGCCGCCACCTAGTTGATGTACCAAAGTCAGCACTTGACCTTTTCCTTTGTCTGTAAAGATTTTCAGTACGTTGCACCGTAAGGGGCTCAATCGATGTGTAAAATGCTCAATATCAAAACCGCACAGTGTAGCAGGCAGCGCTGTCCAATATACCTGCTAAATGATGGCAGATCGCTTAATGAAACGGTTCAAATCAATGGCTGTTACACAAGCCAGTTAAAATCAAAACATCCATTCATATTTGTCCCTGAGGTAAGAGAGAATGAAAATGTTTTCGCTCTGTCGTACTGTTAATCGCTCTATTCATCTTAATTTGTGAGAGTGCTGTTTTTATTTGCTAACAGGAGGACAATCTGAGAGAACAGTGTGCTGGAGAGAGCCATATGTAGTCTTGGGGTTTGATAAGACTCACGTACAGTAAACAGCTTTGTTTATATCTGTTGGTGTGCTGTCTGCTTGAATCAGGAAACACTGAAATCTTCAAAACTAGAAGCTAAGCTTTTGTTTCAATAGCATTTGTAAGAACTACAGTAAGTTTAGATAAACTAATGACAGTTTTGCAGTCATACCAGTTGAGTCTGACATCCTTCACTGGCAGCAAGTTGTAAGTGATGAATGAAGTAAAACTGAATGGAGCTTAAAACCCCGACTGGCAGATGGAAAGAGAGAATGAGACGATGACTGTCAACAGATGACAGAAACCCGAACTCTGCAGGTCTAAGGGTTTAGACACTAAGAACTGATTTTGACAGGACACTTAAAAATTTAATCAGAAAATATAACATGAAGGACATCACTCTCTTGAAGATGTCAAGAGATAGCAGTGTCTGTGTAATTCTCACAGTAGCAAAATTGCAATAGTTTCCAGCAAATTATACCTGCTAAATATAAGTTACAACTACAGTGCTTTGCAATGCCTATTCAACTGAATTTGCCACAGGTTAACTCTACTCGAAGCAGCAGCAGTTTTAAAGTGAAATGTCCAGAAAGAGGCGCTAAAACATGTTCAATACGTGACCTTGACACGATTTTATTATGTTGGTACAGGCACGTAATGCTGCGTTTTTAAAGTTTTACTGCCTCTAGTGTTCATTTTAACTGGAAACTGCAGTGATTTGTACATATAAGTAAGTTGTTTCCAGGTTTGCAGAAATGTATATAGATGCACGTATTTCCAATGAGCCTATGTTGGTTATGATTGGCTAATGTCATTGCATAGGAAACAATCAATGCTATTGCTATTGCATATGAGTGTTTTGACACACACACAAAAATGGTCATTTCCAGACAAAACATCATGAAATAATTTACTTACAGTTTGTGATGCAGCTGCAGTCAGATCTATTACTGATTTATCTTTCAACAAATGTTTCTTTGTAAACTCTCCCTGACACTCTGCCTAGATTACAAACCAACATGCTCTGAAATTCGACCAATCCTATGGTAGGATGTCATTAAAAATTAACTATGCACTTACGCTGGGATCCTTCTGATGTCTGTACAAAACGCGAACAAGCTGTTTAAACCAAACCAAAGCAAGCGTCATAAAGCGAACGTGCGTCTGTATACTGTATCCAGTGTAAACAAGATAGCAGCAGTGATTGTAATTCTATTTGCTTATTACACGACGCAACACTTACATTCAGCGTGTCAGCCTTTTTACGCTTCTGAACCCCAGTGGACGGAGCCTGTGGTGAGAAGATGACTATTCGTCAATGCATTGCACTGGAGGCAGTGTTTATGCAAATGTTTGTGCCCAGGTGACATCACCCTGCAACCTGAAATCTAAACAAGCTGTTTTTTGGAGCTTTATTAAATAAACACTTTGTTTAATGAGGAGGAAACTTGCAGGATGTTTTAATGGTAAAAAGACCTCTTATATGCCAAAAGACCAAGGCAAAGTCAGAGGGCTGCTTTGAAAAGAACATACTGAAGTTTCAGTGCTCTTGGTTACTGGAAACGCTTTTACAGAGGTCAATGCAACTACACTTTATATATGCAGTGGTCTGTTTCGAGCTTAATGTATCCAAATTTGAGCCTTCTAGCTTTCAGGGATGACTTCACAAGAAAGTCAAAGCATGTGCTTGTATACTTAATTATAAAAGTGTTGAAATTTTGCAACCCTAAAAGCCAGTGTTGCAATTTTCCAGCACTCTTTTTTTTTTTCCAGGCTAAAAGAAAATATGCATAAACATCATGATTTTTTCATGATTTTTATAACTAGTGGCTTCCTAAAAACATGTTTAAGAAAGGGGGGATACAACTCAATTTCAGTGCTTAGGGTCTCTGAGGGTTATCAACCAGTAGCAAGAAGGCAAATTATTTTAGGACAATTTCATTTACCATGTTTTTCAGTAATTGTTCATGCACTTCGTCAGCATGCAAACTAATTCTTCCCAGTAGAGCTTCTCCTTGTTGAGCGTTTGTCAGGCTCACTGAAGCTTTCTAAGGCTGTGAACAGTAATTGTCTGCAAATGGAAACGCTTTCTCAGATTATGGTAATGTTCCACCATGGGGGCAAATTTGTTGTTTTTTCAGGTTTTCGCATTCAAGATGCTATAAAATATGTCTACTATTCTCTTTGGTCAAACCTAAAGCACACATCAGGGGATAGAGAGAGAGTTTCTTCCAAGGTCAATGCAGTGGGCTCTGCTTAAACAAATTAATCTTTTAGCTTCAGGGTTGGAGGGAACATCTATCAGCGGTGTAATATGATAACGGAGCAGGAAAACGGGAGAGAGAGGTGCTTAGCCCAGGCTTACACTGATTCATTTCCTAACCTGACACAGAACCAGGTATTATACCGACTCTCTCTCTCACACACAGAGCTGTTGTAGATCTGCGGCCCGGGTTATTACACCACTATGATTTGTTCAAGGTGACAGCACAACCTGAGACGTGGGCGCAATATGTAAACATATAAACACACACTCAGGATAACAAAGAAAGTGTATGAGGCACTTTTCAGGGGCAGAGTACAAAATGGTGCCTGAAACTGTTTAAAAAATGTGTATGTTTAAGTATTTTTCGCTTTTACAGCAAATGGAAAGTGAAAGAAGGTGCTTATCCTTCACGGTGATCAACATAACTAAATTTTCTACAAGCTGTTTATGGTTTGTATGGAAGTCTGTTTCCACCACTGAATTAAAATAATATAAAATTGTGATTGCAAGTTTTTATCTCACAATTCTGAAATTTGTACCTTTTTTTCACAATTGTATAATACAAACTAGCAATTCTGCCTTTGTTCTCAGATTGTGTAAACTCGCAATTGCAATAAATAAAGCCAGATAAAACTCACAATTCTGACTTTCTTTCTTGTAATTGCGAGTTTATCTTACAGTTATGACGAATTCTAACAATTATGAGTTTAAATTTCGCAATTCGAATAAAATCAGATTTGCAAGATAAACTTACAATTGACTTTCTTTCTTGTAATTGCGAGTTTTTATCTCACAATTCTGACAAATTCTCTCGCAATTATGTTTAAATTTGGCAATTCTGACTCATTTTCTCACAATTGTGTAATACACTCTAGCAATTCTGCTTTTTTTTCTCAGATTGTGTAATACAAACTTGCGACAAATAAAGACAGATTTGCAAGATAAAAACTCACAAATCTGACTTTCTTGTAATTGCGAGGTTTTATCTAACAATTCTGAAGACTTCTCTCACAATTACGAGTTTACATTTTGCAATTCAGATTTTTTTCTCACAATTGTGTAATACAAACTAGTGATTCTGACTTTTTTCTCAGAATTGCATAAAATACAAACTCACAATGGCGGCAAATAAAGTCAGATTTGCAAGATAAAAATTCACAAATCTGACTTTCTTGTAACTGCAAGATTTTATCTCACAATTCTGAAGTCTTCTCTCGCAATTACAGGTTTACATTTTGCAATTATGACAATTTTCTCAGAATTGCATAATACAAACTCTTTGCGACAAATAAAGTCAGATTTGCAAGATAAAAACTCACAATTTGGACTTTCTTGTACTTGCTTTTCTTGTAATTTTAATAAATACATTTATACAAATGATACAAAACCAGGTTCTTTTCATGCTAGATTTATTTAGTCAAAAATACTGTATATGGACATTTGTTTCTGTTTTCTTTTCTTTTTTTAAGATAATTAAGTAATTATGACTATATCTTTACAATTGTGACTTGATTTCTCGTTATTAGGCCTTTATGTTAAGTTAAATCAACTCAAGTCATTTAAACTCACAAGTTAAATCAACTCATTTTAATTGTAATAAGTTAAAATGACTTGTAGTTTTAAGCTGATTTAACTTAAAAACTTAAGGCAGCTTCTGAACTTAGGTTTTTAAGTTGAATCTGGTGAAAACGTTTTACAGTGTATATAGTCTGCAGGAGTATATGTGATACAGCCTTCCATACATAACTAATAGGTCTCACAAAAATAGAGCTTTGTTCCTCTAATGCGTTAAAATAAATTCTTGGGACGTCAAAGTGTACTGTATTCATGGAATGTGTCAGGATAGTGCGTGTTTCAGAGAGAGAGTGACGAAAAAAATCCTCTCAAAGTGTGGAGTAGATGTGAGTGAAGAAAATGAATTCTGTTTGAGTGGACAGAGCTCCAGAGCCACCGTCGATGGGCAGTGACATTTAAAGACGCACATGCTTACGGTAATGCAGTCTACACATGTCTCTTTGAGGAAGAGAGAGATGAATTAGAATTAGACAGGAATAGACTGAATGATTCTCAGTAGGCCGATCCAAGGTTCTGCAATGGGAATAACTGGCATTTAGACAAAAGGCTAAATGAAGACACTGTCTGCCGTGATTTTCACATTCTCTCCCTCACCCTCTCTCTCTCTCGTTCGTCTAGCTCATAATCACTACCTTCTGTCTTTATTCCTGTCTTCCTGTCGTGCAATGCATCCCACAATCCTTTGCTCCGCCGCACAGGGTTTGGTGAAAGCAGCGAGCGTTTCATGCCTGATTCCTCGGATGTAAGGCGCGTCTCCTGCACGCAGCCAGGCGGAAATATCAGTGCTCCTCTGAGGAGAAAAACTAGAATGAGAGAGAGAGAGGGAGAAAGAAGAAGGGAGTAACATCTCCACCCATCCCGCTGCAGCTGTTTCCAACAACCTGAATTCAAATCAGAAGAGACAATGCTGATTACAAATACTCTTGTCTCTCAAAAGCTCACCCCCAATCCTCACCCCAATTATTATTGAGAAGGAAAGATGGAATGAGATGTTGAAAGAAAGAGAGGGAGAATTTGTTATTAAATTTGTTTTGACAGAGTGGCAACAATTCATCTCAGGGATTCACAACCATTCCAGAGAGATGCAGAAAGACACTAATACAAGCCTCCTTCAATAGATTTTTCTTTGCTACTTCTCCCACTGAGAGGATCCCACAATGGGCAACAGAAAATTAAAGGAACAATTTACTTGCAAAGGAAATTCTGTCATGTTATTCTGAATGTATGACTTTTTTTTTTCTTTGTTGTAAAAGTTATGAAGCAGTTTGGAGTAAAGCTTACAATGACCAGGGGCTATCAAGTTTCATTAAGGACCAAAATGCACTACTGTATTAACACTATATAACAATTGTTATTTTGGTCATGTTCTTTTGGTAAAGTCTTCAGAAACCATACAATAAATCAGCTTTCATATTTTAGTTTTTTAGTGACTCACTTATAGAGTTGCTTATGTTCCAGAACCAGCATTCTGTAACAAATTGTTTGAGGCAATGATAGACAATAGCAATAGACATCCCCTTGTTTTTTATTTTTATTTTTTCCTGAATGAATGTGTTTTTGAATGGAATGTTTGAATAAATAATTCCATGAGTCATTCATAAAGACAGCCACTTGTTTCCTTCTTGAATGAACAAATAGTTTAATAGAATGATTCAGTGACTTACTCATAGTTGCTGAATTTGGACTATCATACTGCTCCTACTATTTCTGCCATAAAATAATAGAGTAAAGTTAGAGAAGTACGCCTTAATGTGGTTCTGAATTCAGCTGTTTGTTTTGTTTCTGAATTAAATATTTTTTTTACCCCTTGAATGAATAGTTTGTGAATGATTTGATGGCCCTTTTATAAAGTCCATCAATTGTTTGGTTCTCAAAATAATTAATGTTTTTGAATAATTCATTTGGGTCAGTGTTCACTCATTTATAAAAATGGTCACATGTTTTTGAACAAATAGTTTGAGTCAATGATTCAGTAGTCTCGCGTAGCCAGACCTTCAGACTGACAGCTGAAGGTCTGGAATTCATGGCAGCTTTCATTGGCCAAGGCGCGTCCGTAAGGCCGTTTGACCGACATGTCAAACAACCAATCACAGTTTGTTTCGTTCAGCGTCACGTTGATGAATAAATCAATGAATAAATCAGTGTTTTTGATTCTAAAATTTGAGTTAATGATTTAACAAGTCATTCATAAAGACCACCACTTGTTTGGTTCCCAAATGAATTAATATTTTTGAATTAATCATTTCAGTCAGTGATTTATTAATTTATAAAGATGGTCATATGTTTTTGAATAATTCATTTCAGTCAATGATTCATTCATTTATAAAGACGGACACGTTTTTTAACAAATAGTTTGAATCAATCTTTGAGTATCTCATTCACAAAGAAGGTCAGTTGTTTACTTTATGAATGAATCAGTGTTTTTGATTCTAAAACTTCAGTTAATGATTTAATAAGTTATTCATAAAGACCATCACTTGTTTGGTTCCCAAATGAATTAATGTTTTTGAATGAATCATTTCAGTCAGTGATTCACTTATTTATAAAGATGGCCACATGCTTTTGAATGAATCGTTTGAGTCAATGATTCACCCATTTATAAAGATAGACACATGTTTTGAACAAATAGTTTGAGTCAATGAATTAGTGACTCATTCACAAATATGGTCAATTGTTTACATCATAAATAAATCAGTGTTTTTGATTATACAATTTGAGTTAATGATTTAAATCATTCATAAAGACCATCACTTGTTCATTCCTGGATGAATTAACATTAGTAAACAAATTGGGTAAATAAACAAGTCAGTGACTCACTCATTTGCTGCTCATCATGTAAGTTGCAGATACAAATGCATAGTGCATAGTTGCAGTGTTGTTGGATTTGGTGATATCAATCCTGGCGCTATATGAGTCTGTATAGTGTCTGTATAATTTGAAATGACACAAGGGTGAGATACATTTTTGGTGATCTGCTCCTTTAAAACTGTGTGCGTGCACGGGTGAACATGTGTCTATACTTATTCATTTATGACTTACGACCCAACCGTCATACAATCTAACAATGACAGGAAGAATGATGTAATAGATAGATGAGTAAAGGGAATGAATAAAAGACAGATGGCCAAAAGACAGAAGAAAGAGGGATGGCAAAGCACACATCACACGAGCGGCATGACAAAGCTCATGACATGTCGACCTCCCTCGACACATCAATGCCAAACGCTCACTTAACAGCATTCTTAACTGCAGTCGGAAGAGGACAAAAGCATTGTTAATTCAGTGACTGATTTCATGCAGATTACTTTCCTAATTATCGCTGCATTAGCAATGCTAAAGCACACATAGACAGGTGTGACCCCCCACCCACCCCACAAGAGTCACAATGTATAATTAACATTCAGGCAGCTGTTGACAGACACAGTGTTGAGGGGTTAAGGCAGTGTTTAAGACTCAAGACCTTTGTGGGTTCATTATTGTGGGCTGACGAGGCTGAAAAGTCAATTATGTCCAGGTTTTATTTTCAATTATTATTTGATTTATGTTACTTTGATTTTTTTTAAACATTATATATATATATATATATAATTTTTTTTCAGCTTTTTTTATGTCTATTTTCTTTATTTCAATTATTGATTTAGTTATTTGCATGTTTATATATCAGTTGCATTGGTGGATTTAATCACAGCAATCCTATAACATAAATGTACAAAATATATATAAACTGTAATATGTAATACCGATGAAAGTGTAATTACTCTCTACATCTGCTATTTTCTATCTAAGGCGTTTAAATGGATCTGCACATCTGAGGAGTGGTGGTTCTCTGATTGGTTTTCCCTGGAGAGCTGAACTTTGCAGTAAAAGCCTGGATTCTGTCCTCCGCCCACCCGCAAACAGTAGCGAAAAAACATCCAGAACCCTTCAATTATGTTTAAGATACACCACTTGAAAATCACTCAGGGGAAAATGAAAGTCAGCCTACAAAATTACATTGAAATTATATAGCAGAACAACCACTTTAAAGTGTTCTTTAATAATTAACGGCAGCTTTGCTATGTTTACAACCTGTAAAAGCGCTTAATATTCTTTGCTTAAATCAATTCAATTTTGCAGGTATACCCAGTGGGTGAATCTCATGAGAATAATGAGAATTACAAACAAAGCTAAAAGCACAAAAACTGGAACAATAATAATGAGAACTGGGGTGGAAATGTCACAGACTCACAGTGAAAAAAGTCTTAATTGTCTTAAGTTTATAATTGGCAACAATAATTTTCATTAGAATTCATTAAAATGATAGTTCACTTCCAGAATAAAAAAAAATAAAAATAAAAAATAAAATCCTGTTAATTTACTCACCCCCATGTCATTTAATATGGTCATGTCTGCCTTTCTGCAGTCGAAAAGAAATGAAGGTTTTTAAGAAAAACATTCCAGAACTTTTCTCCATGTACTGGACTTCAATGAGGATCAATGGGTCCAAATTGCAGTTTCAATGCAGCTTTAAAGGCCTAGTCAAAGAAAAAGAGCCTTATTGTTTATTTTATAAAAATATAAAAAATTGATATACTTTTTAACCACAAATGCTCATCTTGCAATAGCTATCCACTAGGGATGTGACGAGATCTTGTGGCATGAGATCTAGTGAGATCCGATGTTTTGCAGTGTTTAGAGCTGCACGATTAATCATGAAAAGATGATTTCTATTGGAATACCCACTCGATCTTATTTCTGAATGGAAACAACTTAGCGGTGTCTATTACAACTGTTTCACATTGTGCTGCTCATGCTCCACTGAAGCCTACAATGTAAAACAGGTATTAAAGACATTCAAATCTGCATTCTTGCTGCTGCTGGTCCAGAAAGAGCAACATAAACGTCTTTTCAACCACATAATGATCATTCGTTTTTTTGTTTGTTTGTTTTAACACATTTAAATAACATAAGTACTGGGATAAAAGCTTACAATTTGGGTATAAACACTTATTGTCTACAGTAGCGATCAAAATGAAAGTATCTTAAAGGAGTAGTTCACTTTCAGAACAAAAATTTACCGATATTGTACTCACCAAGATGTTCATGTCTTTCTTTCTTCGAAAACGCAGTTTAAATGCAGCTTCAGAGGGCTCTATATAATCCCAGTCGAGAAAGAAAGGTCTTATCGAGCGAAACGATCGTTATTTTCTAAAAACATTTACAATTTATATACTTTTTAATCTCTACACAGAATACACACAGAGTTAGACAAGATGAGCATTTGAGGTTAAAAAAAAGTATATAAATTGTAATTTTTTTATTAATTTGTAATCATTTTGGAAGTCCAAACTCGGGGGCACCATAGAAGCCCATTATATGGAAAGAAATCCTGAAATGTTTTCCTCAAAAATCATAATTTCCTTACGACTGAAGAAAGAAAGACTTCTTAGATGACAAGGGGGTGAGTACATTATCTGTAAATTTTTGTTCTGAAAGTGACTACTCCTTTAACACACATGTATTATCCTTATCCTTCTCTGCCAGGGGGTGGCAACATTTTAAAGTTGGAGGAGATAATAAGATGTACTGTTTTCGCTCTACCCTACCTTTTTGAACCAAAGTATAATGACAAAGAACTAATTTATGCGATATCTTTTTTAGAAAATGGCACATTTTTTCGCTAGACAAGACCCTTATTCCTTGGCTGGAATTGTGTAGAGCCCTTTGAAGCGGCATTGAAACTGCAATTTGGACCTTCAACCCACTGGATTCCATTGAAGTCCACTATATGAGAACAATTCTGGAATGTTTTCCCAAAAACCTTAATTTGTTTTGACTGAAGGAAGAAAGACACAAACATCTTGGATAACATGGGGGTGAGTAAATTATCAGGAAATTTTTATTCTGGAAGTGAACTAATCCTTTAAGTACCATCCTGCTGCCAAGTGAATGCTGGTGGAAGAACACTATGATTGTTGTCATTGATTGTCATTGATTGATTCTCTTCAAAATGGATCCAAAGCGTATTCATCTCACAACCCTAAATAGACACCTAGGAACCTGTTATTAATGGTCTTGTTGTTGTGGTTGAGTTGGACAAATGAAAGTCCTCTGTTGTGTGTCTATCTCAGATTAATAGTAGATCTCTATGCCTTCTGGTGAGCGAGTGTTTTGTGCCATATGTGTTACTCTATCATGTATTTTAACACGGCTTGGATGCTTTATTGACCAATCAACATTCAGCCCTGGAACTATCTGTTTTTATAAATTACTTCATATCACCGAGCCTAAAGTATTGATTTGGGAAAGCTGAAAGTGTCGATTCTTTTACTCTTCAACTGAGATTGCAGGAGGAATGATGGCCAAATAAGACATGTATGCAGTATGCAGTAATACATGTCACATATGGTCATCATTCCTCCAGTAATCGCAGTATATATTCCATCATATTGGAGTGTATGTGGCTTGCTACCAGACATTAGCTTCAAAATGGCTTTATGGACCAGACTAAAAACCCAAGACACTGGCTATATTACCTGCTGCCATCTGTCTGCTCATCAGGTCTGTTTAAATCACTCAATTTCTTGTTATTATTGGGCTCTTGTGTTGCTGCTTTAGCTGCTAGTATAGGATCAGTTTCAAATCAAATCCAAACTTTAATCAGACCTTAGATGATTAGCGATGTATGAGAGGATATAAGAGTGGGCATCACCTCAACCTACTAGATTTCAGCACTAAACTTCAGTTCATCCTCTACCTGTGACTATTCCCATTGGATTCCCAAGCAAACCGTACTAGTAAAAAGTTGTTTAAATGTTAAATAAGAAAAATAAACAGGGTAATATGGCATAGCGAAAGCATCTACAGCATAGTGAAATAGAGCAGATATGCACCAGCACAAACTCGCTCTTCATTGCGTTCATGCAATTCTACCTTACCAATTTTTACTTCTCCACAGGAGGCGGCTTATTTGTTATTATATCTCTCTCCTTCTCCACTAGTAGAAATTTATACATGTATCATTTCCCAGAATGCACCAGGAGGCTTATGGACAATAGCCCAGGTACGTGAGGGTACAAGGATCGTTCTTATTGCCGTCATTAAATTACCAGAACAGATGCTTCAACTCTCCCTCTCTACATAATTTACTGGTCTTATACTGGTGCATATGCGCTACTACGGTAATATATACTCACATACGCGGGGCACGTCCTGTCCGCAACATCCCTAGCCATGCAGGACGGGTGGAAGGGGGTAGAGTGTATCCGGTGGTGTGGTAATGCAGAAACATTGCATGAAAAATGACAGGACTGGAGGCGGTAGGCCCTCCGCACACGTACACATAGTCACATTCACACATGGCTGTGAATGCTCTCCATGTATTAAATGCAGCTCCTTCAGGAGGAGTTATGGAGACCTTGAGGAGTTGTTTGGGCATGAAGTAGATTAAGTGCACATAGCATCCTGCCGTAAAGCACCTCACGCTGGGGTGACACCACACTTTACAGCGAGGGTCGACCTTCTGATCAGCAATGAGGAGTGTGTGTGTGTGTGTGTGTGTTAAGGAGAACTGGTTCTTTTTAAAAAAGCACAGATCTTACTAATCGTTTATTGTAGTAATGTACTAGGATCTGTTTGTTGTGTTGTCGCTTCTAAATGCTTTTCAAAATCCTACTGAACAGTGAAATTATTAATTCATTTTCCAATATTTGTAAATGACAGTACACAGGAAACAAGATTATGAACACCAAATGAAATGATTTATAAGTCAGGACAGACTTCTATTAACTGCCTGACAGTCTCTAAGCATTCTGTGCACCACAGTGTTTTTTGTTTAATTACAAGTGCTGTCAGTCATTTACCTTTATATCACTGTTTCTATTATTGGCAATACATTGAAAAGCCTCGCCCATTTGTGAGCTTACGCAATCATCATATAGAGAAGATGGGCTCCAATACAAAAATACAGTACTTATAATGATGATCCTGATTTTTTTGATCCTAAATACAGTAAAACTAATAATATTGTGGAATATTATTTAATAATAATAATAATATTTATTGGTTTATGAAACATATCTTATTATTATCATCATGTTGTATATTATCCATTAATTCCGTCCATCCCATTCATCCCGTTCCATTCTATTCCAATCTATTCCAATCCATCCAATTTCATTCATTCCATTCATCCATCCATCCATCCATCCATCCATCCCATTCTATTCCAATCCATCCGATTTCATTCATTCCATTCATCCATCCATCCCATTCTATTCCAATCCATCCATCCATCCCGCTCCATTCTGTTCCATTCAGTTTTGTTCTGATCCATCCATCCGACCATTCATCCAATTTCATTCATTCCATCCATCCCATTCCATTCTATTCCAATCCATCCATCCATCCATCCAATTTCATTCATTCCATTCATCCATCAATCCCAATCCATTATATTCCAACCCATCCCATTCCAATCCATCCATCCATCCATCCATCCCATTCCACTCTATTCCAATCTATCTATCCATCCATCCTTCCCATTCCATTCTATTCCAATCCATCCATTCATCCAATTCCATTCTATTCCAATCCATCCATCCATCCTGTTCCGTTCTGTTACATTCAGTTTTGTTCACATCCATCCATCCAATTTCATTCATTCATCCATCTATCCTATTCTATTCCAATCCATCCATCCATCCATCTATCCATCCCATTCCATTCCATTCTATTCTATTCTATTCCAACCCATCCATCCATCCATCCTTTGAAATTTAATTAATTATATCTATCCATCTTATTCCAGTCTATTCCATTCCATCCAATTTAATTCGTTCAATCCATCCATCCATCCATCCATCCCGTCCCATCCCTTCCCTTCTGTTCCGTTACATTCATCTATCCATCCATCCCATTCCGTCCATCTCTTCCATTCTATTCCATTCCATTCATCTGTCCATCCATCCCATTCCGTCCATCTATCATCCACCTCTTCCCTTCTATTCTATTCCATTCCATTCATCTATCCATCCATCCACTTCCCTTCCCTTCTATTCCATTCCATTCATCTATCCATCCATCCCATTCCGTCCATCTATTCAGCCATCCACCCATCCATCCATCAATTTCTCTGTCCGTCCGTTCCACCCCGTTCTGTTCCCTCCATTTGTCCATCCAATTTCATTCATTCATTCCTTCCTCCCTCCCTCCCTCCCTCCCATCCATATATATTCCATTCCATCCCATCCATCCATATATATCCCATGCCATTCCATCCATATTTAGTTATGTTGTGGTATGTGCCAACTTAAGCTGAATTCTGCTGAATACTTCATTAATTCATTTGCATTATTTAAAGTAAATAAATTACGTTGTTGAAGTTTTTTTATAGAATGTTAGGACAACAGTTCATTCATTTTCTCTATACTGAAAGTGGAAATTCTTCACAATGTGCCAAAATCTCAAAGAAAAAAATATTGGACCAATGAGATTTCACGGTAGGTGGGTCTACTTATAGCATAATGAAACTGAAATTAAATCCAGGTTACTGACAAATTACTTCTCTAATTATTCGCTTGTCAGACTGTTAAGCAATGTCAAAGTTTTTACACTCTTCAGGAAGTCAACCTACAAATGGATTATGTATGTAATTGTCTCCTATAAAAACCAGGATAGGAAAAAGTAGGTTAACATCCAAAAAATGACACACATCATCTTTAAGAATACCGCTGTCCCCTCAAGCATCTGTCTTTAGCGTTGCGTTTAGCTTGCACTGAAATTTGTTCTGTTATCGTTCCTTCTCTCTCCATTTCTCTCAGTCTTATCTGGTTTCTCTCTCTCTCTCTTTCCTCTCCAGGCATGTATCTGTTTTGTCCTACTCCACCTTTCACTCTCTGTCTTTCCCATACACACTTTCTCTCTCTAGGACAGCTTTTTGTAGGTTTAAACAGGACATAAGCGATAAGGACGCTGCGCTGACAGAGACTGATGTTCGACATACTACACTCTGATTGGACACTAGAAACATGGGCCAGGACAGAAGATTCACACACATACACACACACACACACACACACACACACACACACATACACGGCTTGACGACTGATATTCTCATGGGATGGACAGACTCATTTGTTGCTGACAGGACCTGTCTTTGTGAAGACACTGAGCCTTGTGCATGAATGTCTATGCACATTTGTTTAAAAATGCAACGCAGTTTTCAGATAGATTGATAGTCTATAAAAAGTATGTTTTGATGTATATAAAGACGTTCCATGGTTCATGGTTTGTCCTCATTTAGTAAAATGACAAACCTGTCATATCTAAGAAAGTGTGACATCAACAATGATGCAGCTCATGAAGGAAAAATGTCACATAAATGATATTTTTGCAGCGAAACAGATTCTGAGATGCGATGCTATTAGTCACATCAGACAGTTTGTCTGATAGTGTTACTGAAACATCAGTGACAAATACAAGAAAAGTCTCACATTTACAAAGTTTACAGACAGCATGAATGCAATTTTGCCTGAAACATGTGATAATTAAATAATAAAATATTAGTATACTGTAATTTAAAGGGATAGTTCATCCAAAAATTAAAATCCTGTCATTAAGTACTCACCCTCATGTTGTTCTAATCCTGTAAGACCTTCGTTCATCTTCAGGACACAAATTAAGATGTTTTTGATGAAATCCGAGGTACTTCCACATGAACGTGTGTCAAAGAAACAACTGTTTAGAAAAATTAGCAAAAGAAAATGACAATGGTGAACAATGATAAAATGAATCTGATGGAAATGTGTAAATAAGGAAAAAGGTTATTTTTTTCCCAAATTATTATTTTTAGACAAAAAAAAAGTACCATCACACTTTTAAATCAAATTAAAAGTATAGCAGACTCGCTTCTAAATCATGTTTTCTTCATACCAGCTTTTTTTTCTCCTCCTTTTATTTGGTTGAATGCCTTTGCTTCTGTGCTGGTCTTAGTTATTTTAAGCAGATATGCATCATGCATGTTTAGTCTTGCATGTTTGATGCAGCTGTTGCGTTTCCCAAACCCACCTTGATCGGAAAAAAATCTGTTGATTAACAATCTTCTCATTGCTCAAATTATTAGAGGAAAGTAAGATTTGGGTTTTTGTGTTACGGTTGTGCTGCTTAATATTTATTTATTAATAGACCAAAGACACACAATTGTGTATTTTTAGCTTCAATCCTGTAAAAATGTGAAAAATACGATAAATGCTAAGTTTGTTATCATTAAATTGTTATGAGAGACTCATTAGCAGAAGGTAGATGATTGTTTTATAACAAGTTTTGTGTAAAATCCTTTTTTCCATTTAGTCCATTATGGAGCTGAGAAAAAAAGCTCTCAATCTGAACAAAAAAAGAAAGAAAGAAAATAAACTAAAAAGGTTGTTAAGGCCTGAGGTGGGAAAATATGATTTTTTGCAGGTTTGACTTGTGCCTAATTTAGAAAATAAATCATATAGATAGTAGTTATTATTATATATTTTTTAAATGATCGAATCCCAGGAATAACCCATATACTAATACATATTAATTTTCTATTTTGTGCTGTGTTGCTATATTTCTCAAAGCAGACTAAACCCTGTCTTTCTCTGAAGACCGGGTAGATTTTTTCTCTTTCATTTTCCTCCTCCACAGCAGCGTCACACATCACTCACTCACCTTTTGCAAAGTCACACTTCCTGTCTACCTTGGGTGCCACATGATTAATGGCCCCTGTGGAACCGGAGTGGCATGAAACACCGTGACATTTGCTCCTCTGGCGTCCTCTGAGCCAAAGGTGGCTGGCAGGTCGTGGTGACAATGCCTACTCGTGCTAGGGCATCTGTGTCGCTGCATGCGGGTGTATGTGTGTGTTCATCTGGAATGGATAATCACCCCCCTTGACGCTTCAGCATCTGCCAAGTGAGAGGACAGATCTGCATGTGCATTTATGAGCAAGACGTCTCGTAAACTTGCCGCCGTGAGCGTCCATTGCTTTTGTTATTATCACATCTGGGAGCTCTTCAACACTCGAACCGCGGTGAGAAAATCCTGATTGTCCTCTTCAGGCAGTCCGATTCGCTCTGTTCCTGAGGGTCTTGTCATTGTAATTACTGCCGTTTAACACAAAAGCCACAAAAATACTCTCTATAACAACAAATCAATGACCTGCAGCAGGAAAAAAAAGACATTAATATCACCATGACAACTGAATACATGAATTGTGCGCTCCTAGCAACAGTTGGAGATGATAACACAGTACTCTTACTGTTTTTGTGCCACAAATGACCAATCCATAGATTGCAACAAAGGCAGGTCTTAATTACATCCAGCGTTGTTGCAAAATGGCTATTTCTTAGAAATCCGCTCAGGAATATTTTCACTGAGTGCAGTCGTACGTGATGCATGTTGGTCGGGATTGAAAGCAGAAGGAATTTTGGCTGAGACTGTCTCGATTTTTAAAGATGGTCTGTTATTCACATTAGCTATATCAATGCCCAAAGTGATTTAGCTGACAGGTTCTGCTGCTTTTTTCACACATGTAAAATGTGTCTTTGTGTCTTTTGATATATTGTAGCTGAGATATATTAAACGCACCGAGCGTTTTTATTTAAATAATCAAACGCAATAAATGGACCCGTCCGCTTCATATCTTTCGTTTCCCGTCAAAGTCCACCTGCTCTTGGTTACATTTGCGCTGCCAGAAAACTCAGACGCACATGGAGGAAATACATGCATATGACTTCATTAGATAAGCATTCTCAGAGCGGGGCTCCGTGTAAATGAGATTGTCAACGTATTGTTAGCGCCGAGCAATCAGAAGAGACTGTCGACGTGCTTTCCCAGCATGCCCTGGGAAATCTGATAGCATTAGCGCCATATGTTCCTCTGTTGTAATAACATTTAATCTTCCTCCTTCCCTCCCTTCCTCCTTTCCTCTGTCTCTCACTTCCTCGCTATTTCCCATTTGTCCTAAAGACTGGATTTTAATGTCATCAGTGGCCGGCCCACAATGAGAAAACGTTTTAATGGTCTCGATGGGTAATGTGGAGGATTTTACCATGAAGGAGGTGAAAATAAAACTGAGATGGGTTGAAAGTCACCACATAAGAGTAATCGGACATCATTGTGCTGTCTCACTCATCTCCACCTTGTCTGAATTTATCAACATAAGCTTATTGGAAATACGTGCCTCTATATACATTTCTGCAAAACTGAAAAACGTACCTATATGTACAAATCACTGCAGTTTCCAGTTGAAATAAACACTAGAGGCAGTAAAACTCTGACAACTTTTATTCCTTTTCACACAAAGTTCAATGGCATGCGAAAGTCACAACTATTCAACTATCAAACACAACAACTGAAAAAGGTGCAAACATTCACTGATGCCACAAAAAGACACATGACGCATTAAGAAAATTTAAAGATCAGGGTAAATTTGACTTAATTTGTCTTTTGGGAAACATGCAAGTATTTTCTCTTGCTTCCAAAGGGCAATACTAAATGAAAAAAAATATATATATCATTCTGTTCAAAAGTTTTCACCCCCCAGCTCTTAATGCATCGCGTTTCTTTCTGGAGCATCATTGAATGTTTGAACCTTTTCTAATAGTTGTGTTTTAGTTGTGTAATAGTCCCTCAATTGTCCTCAGAGTGAAAAGATGGATCTCAAATTCATACAGTCACTGCTGGAAAGGGTTCAAATATGCAAAAGATGCTGGGAAAATGAATAATCTGCTCGACCTGGATGATTTTTTTGAAAAACAGTGCTCAGTTTAACTGTTCAGAACAAACAAGGGACTCATAAACAACCATCACACACACACACAAAAAACCTGTCATTAATCATCCAGGTAACCACACACACTATTAAGAACCAAGGGTTCCTAAACTTTTAAAGGGGGTTATTTTAATAATTTTACTTTTTTTTTTTTTGTCTTGTGGACTATATGTAAACATCTTTTATGTAAAATATCTTACTCAGGACAGTACTAAATAAAAAATAACATGTTTTTTGTATGATCTCTCTTATTTTGTTAAAATTATTCGCATTTTCACAGATGCACAGGGTTCCCAAACTTTTGCATGCCACTATGATTTACAGGTACAGAGTTTTGATTAATAAAGCATAATTTTTACACAATTACTTGCAGAATATTATGTTTCGACTTCAAAACTACACTGTAAAAACTAATCTATAGAATTTACCCAATAAATGTGAGGTAACAATTTGCATCGACTTTGGTGGGGTAGATTTAATCCTATATATTGAGTATAAACTATCTGAAGTAAAAAGCTATTAAATACTTGCATAAATTGGGTAACAATACCTCACATTTATGTATATATTCAACAGCCACTTACTCATTAAAATTAGGTAAAAAATTATCTCTTCAAATCAAAGTTAATTAATATCCGTTAATAACAATTACTTATTCAGAGAAGGTAAAATGTACCCCCCACAATAAAGACATTTAGATGGTTCATCAGATCAATGTTTTTAATCCAAAAAATCCTATGAAACACTCAAAATATAGTGCAGCACAACAGCTTTACACAACATTTCAAGTAATGAAACTGTTTTATAACTCACTGATCTATCAAATGTTGTTTCAATAATGTTGGATAATAAAACATATCCCTGTTTTAGGACATCCAGATCAGAGAGAAGTGAGGAGAGAAGGGAGCAGAGAAGAGAAAACGAAAGGAGAAGTGAGGAGATCAGAGCAGTGCTAGATGTCCAATCACATTAAGATTTTCTAAGTATCTAAACTTTTAGACTACACTCTTTGTGTCTCTTCAGATTTACACAAAATTGACTGACCAAATCTGTTTTCCAGGTACATTCATATAACAATAGCCGAACACGAACAGCCTTGTTTATATGCAGCAATGATGCACCAAATTATCAAAAAACACAGAATAAAGTGCTAAATAAAGTACAACAGCTTCACACAACAAACAAATGGGGAGGGAAAGCGGGCAGAAGGAGAGATCAAAATTCTTCAGGCCACTTTCTATTGGTATTCCTTTTCTGTCAATCTGGGGGAAATCACAGAGCAAATAAGGGAAAAGAAGAAAAATATAAAACAACACTCCATTACAACTCCATTAAAAGTATGTCCAGACAAAAGATCCTCTTCGAACAAGAGGGGAAATTCGTGTCTACTGCATGAGCTTGTTTTTGAGGCTGTGGGCCTTTTTCAGTATAGTTTTGCCTCGTCAATTTCCAAAAAATGTTTCCGAAAAGCTTCAAACGTGTTCTTCAGCTCCTTTGGATATTCAATGTTGATTGCATAAATGAGTCCCATCAGCAGTATGCATGCCTTTGTTCGGATTCCACATCCTTCCATCACTTGGTTTCCCTCAATCACAATAGACACATCTGATGGATCCTCCTCAGCCATGACATTGTGCTTCACAATCACCTTCATCGTTTTGTCTGTGTAGTCCTCGCATTCCTACATGTTAAAAAGAAACAAACAAAAAACATACACATTTTTATTTTATTTAAGATGCTGTTTCAATATATTTCAGTTTATCTAAAAGGAGAGCAGAGGGGGAGTGGAAGGCAAAAGGAGAAGGTGGATACGAGAGGAGAGGAGGATCCCTTGAGTTAATAGAAAATCTGTTATCTATATGACATACCTGGCAGTCATGGAAAATATCTTCTTGCCTTTCACCGAGGTAGTTAATGAGGCAGCAGACAACAGCATCTCTTTTTTTCTCAATGTTCTGCGTCTGTAGGGAGATACAATTCAGTGATAAGACTGTTAGCGGAGTGGGGAGTGATTTACATATACTAAGACCGAATTCCGGCCCTGCAACAGACTGGCGACCTGTCCAGACTGAACCCTGCCCCTTCGCCTGATAAATGCTGGGTTGGCTCAAAAATCTTGTGACCCGAACGGACAAAGCAGTAAAGAAAATGGATGGATAAGACCGAATTCACACATTGATATTAAAAGGTAGTTTAAGTTGGTAAGGAGGCTCAGCAGGTCCAATCTTTTTGATGTTGTGAATTTGAACAACTTGCATTTCCAGTTCATTTTCCCATACCTGAGGACTTTAGTCAAAGTAACTATACCTTTAAGGACAATGTGATTTATTTTATTTGGAAAACTTGCATACCTGTACAGGATACACTTGTGGTAGATGTGTCAACACTAGAACTGGTAACAGTGGTCTATCAGTGAGTCTCTGCTTGTGGAGGACAGACAAGAGGAACTGAAGAGAGGGCAAATAGTGAGTGTCCACATACACAGACTCTGCCTGTAACAGAAATAAAAACAAAAATTACACAAAACAAATTATCAGACATGTAAGTTACCTGGGTTAGATTTTGTACAGATGATTTTGGGTTTACCTCAATATAATGCAAATAATCACCCCCTTTGGTTATTCGGGTGGGTGTTTAATATGCAAAATGGATTATAACCCCAGACGTTTAAAAGAACCAGGCGGCTATTTGCTGCAGACCGGTGATTAATTGGGGAAATATGGTATATTCATGCTTCTTAAAATAAGCTTCATAGATGTAATGTGCTTCATAGAACATATTACAAAATTATGAAAACATTTATTAAGCACTGATGTTCTAACAATAACAAATATAATATAACATCAATTCTAAAATGTTGTACGTAATCCCACAATTCCTTAAAAAACTTAATTTACAGTGGTAACGTTACTATGTTTTTGTTTTTAATCCTGCGCCCATTCAATATATTAGAAAAAGCTGGCGTTAACTAGTTTCTAGCCTTAAAACCAGCGGTCAGACACAGTCACGGTCGGCCGTTGGGCAACGTCGGACCGTCGGTCATGCAACTTGTTTTATTGTGTTCCACGCGACGGTTTGATGTGTTGCCCAACGGCCTACCGTCGATTTTATGTGTCCCGGATCATGGTGATGCCAGCGACAAATTCAAACTTTAATTTCAAGTAATGGCGTGTTAAACAAACGAACGCCAAATACAAGTGAAGTGTAATCTCATAATTAAAATATACATATATACAGAACTCCTATGTAAATAGCTTACCTTCACTTCTGCTGTTCGATGGCAGCCAGAGAGAGGATCCAGCGTCGCTCTGCCCACACTCACTCAAAAACGCGGGCTGACGCATGCGCAATTTAAAGCAAAAAAAAAAAAAAAAAAAAAACTCACGGTTTGGGGGTATATTTTACTACATTTTTCTATGAGATGGTTCTTACTGTTGACGAATGGGTAGCATATGTAGAATTTACCCATTACTTTAGAATTATTTGGCTGGCTGCAATAATCATGTAAATTTTATATGGTTTCCACAGATTATATTTACCACTCTCCAAAATCACTTTTTTCAGTGTATTTTACCATCCTGTGTGATTCGAAAACTGATACTTTTGAACATTGTCATCACATATACAGCTTCATATGCATGAGTTTTCTAATTCAGTAGGTTTGCTCAGTAGCTCACCTGATACGGCGTTGCCCTTGTGTGATGAAGAGCTCCGGTATGAACCTTGTGAAACTACGGTTCGACAAAACAGCTCAAATCTGCATAAGGAAGGTAAAACAGCATGGCTGCTTCAACAAAGAAGTTTATATATAATTTCTGCATTTGTTAACACTATCGGGTAGGTTTAGGGTTGGGTTTGGTGTAGGGGATATTTCCAGCATGATAGACCATTAATCTTTAGCGACACTCCCCGGATATTTAATCAATATGTACCTCAAGCAGCATAATAAAAATGCAGCAATACGTGCCTGTACCAACATAATAAAAACGTGCGTTTTAGCCCCACTCTCTGGACATTTCACTTTGAAACTGCCACGAAACGTACAGTAAGGTACGTAATTACGGTGTTGCAGAAATGTATATAAAGGCACATACTTTAATTAGCTTTCATTTATGTTGCAATGAAATATATCTTTCTTTAAAAAATTGCTTTCAGATTTCTTGTTCATGGTTTATTTGGTGCTCTCAGACTCCTAAAGGATCAAAAACACGTGACCAGGCACATGTGCACAAGCGGAAATGTGCAAACTTTCACACTTCAAATGCAAATGGTTCCTGGTACTGATTTCTCTCTGTATTGTTTAGTCTTCATAACTACCCCCCTTTTCCAGTCGCCGTTGTCATGGCAACTAATTATTATTTCTAGCACTTTGTTGAACTTGGCAGCAACTTGCCGCACAGAGACTTAAAATGCTGAAGCTTGAGATCTGAGTGAGAAATTGTTTCAGCAGTAGTGATTATTCATTACGTTTCAGGCTGCTGAAATGTATGCGTGTGAGAGAGAGGGGTGTGTTCGAATGTATTTGATTTGTGTTCAGTATGTCTTTTACTCTGTGTGTGTTGAGCTCATTTGGCTCTAATAGTGATACACGAGCTCCACTCGCAGTCTTTCGTACTTGTGCCCTCTTTATACCATTCTCTTTTTTTGTGCTTTGTTCCGCTTGCTCTTTCCTCAGAGACCTGTGAACAACTTAACATGTCCTGCACATTAGCAGTATATATATACTGCATAAACATTTAGTCATGGACCAAATACTACAAAATTAAAAAGAATAATATTCTACATTCCCACAGACATACAATATGAAGTTTTGGAACACATAAACTATATTAAACAATTATGACTATAGATGTTTATTCAACTTTTAGAAAATAAACTCTCTTTAAACAGGTAATTACTCTAGTAACAATGTCTATAGTGTATTATATACATGTTCATGAATTATAATATTTACATTCACCATTACTGCAGTAAAGTAGCTTTTGTTACGTTATGGCTGTTTTTTAGCTTGCATTTTTTTGTAGCATAAACAATTAAAAATTAAGTCTTTTATGATTTTTTTTTTTTTTTTTTTTTTTTTACAGATTGATTGGAAATGTTTTCCTCACATCTCATATTTCATCTCAAGCATGATTTTCATTTACACCTTTGTTCTTATTTGTAAACAAGTAATTTTTCTGAAAACTAGTTTTTAGGATCTAATTTTTGGTTTAATTTTTGGTTATGATGGAAATAACACCACAAATGAGTTACAATATTAAAATTGTTTATTTCAGTCTTTCAGATCATAATTTGTAAGATGCAACATGTAAATTATAACATTGTTAGTTATTTGTGTCATGGTTTTCAAATTTTACGATAGAAACACTTTTGATAAAACAAGCAAACACATTTTCAAAAGATGAACTAAGAATGAACAATAATTGTACAGCATTTATTAATCATAGTCAATTTCAGCATTTACTAATGCATTATTAAAATCACAAGATGTGTTTGTTAACATTAGTTAATGCACTGTGAACTAACATGACCAAACAATAATTGGCTGTATTTTTAATAATTAACATTAACAAAGATTAATACTTAAATGTATTTGTCATTGTTTGTTCATGTTAGTTAATACATTATGTTAACAAATGACACCTTATTGTAAAGTATTACCGTTTTATTTTTGCTTTTATCATACCCTAATGTTTATTCATGCGTGTGTCTACATAAGTCAATGCTTGGGTTGCTTTCTGATTAAAACATTCCTTCCGTTGACAGTGCAGCTCTATTCTGAGCTGTGTGCAAACACGCTGGGGACTTGCGTCTGGTCTTGGTGGTGTGTGTATGTCTGTATATGTTGACAGAATGGCCGAGTAGAGTCTCGTAAATCTGAGGTCATGCTTTCAGGCCTTTGAGAAAGAAAACAATGGGCATAGAGATAAATCTACCAGCATCGCCTTTTTGATACGATGGCAGATCATTGCTTATTTAGTTAACTGTCACTGCCATACTAAGCTGAGTAATATCTCTTTGCTTGAGCAGTGTTTGTGTATGTGTGAGGCCACATGACCCCACCATCCATCCTAAAATGCATAAACATGGTTGAAAAATGGAACACACTAAAACAAATCTGAGTAAGGTTGTTACGCTTCTAAAGATAGGACCTACTGTATGTTGTTTCTTCTACCGTGCAGTAGAGATGACAATAAACTACTGTGACTTGACTTGAATCTGTCAGATACACTGCTATTTGAGCTTGACAACTGAAGTAAATAATGTCAACGATATCACCTGTAGTCAACAGAAGACATGTTTTAAAGACCAAAGGCTGTCTTCAGTCCATCACTGTGATCATCTTTACAATGCCCCTGAAGCTTCTTCCAGTCATCCAAGTACAGCTCCTATACATGAATAGAGAATGACTAAAATCTCCAAACTGATTTTTGAACTTGCATGTGTTTATAGACTTTTTTTTTTTTTAATGGATAGTTCATCCAGAAAAAAATTATGTCATTACTCACCCAGAAAGTCCATGTGACATCAGTGGTTCAACTGTAATGTTATCCTGTTAATCTTCATAACATTATGGTTGAACCACAATTTGTTTTAATGATGTCCCTGCTACGTTTCTGGGCCTTGAACTTAGAAGTTGTGTTGCTGTCTACTGTATGCAGGGTCAAAAAGCAAATAAACAAAGGCCTTACGTCTTTGGAACAACACAAGGGTGAGTAATTAATAACAGAATCTTCCTTTTTGAGTGAACTATCCCTTTAAGAATCACAGTGATAGAGGACAATGTTTTGACAAGGCAACAGGGTGAAGAGTGACCACATTTTTGGGAAAGAATTCATTTTGTCAGCTTTCTGGAATCTAAAATGCAAGTTCTTCTTCTTCTTCAAAAAAAAAAACATATAGTCAACAAGAGAAAATAGTAGTTACGTTTATAAAAATGACCCTATTCAAAAGGTTACATCTCCTTGATTCTCAATACTGTGTTGATACCTGAATGATCCACAGCTGTATTCTTTTATTTAGTGATAGTTGTTCATGAGTCCCTTGTTTTTCCTGAACAGTTATACTGCCTGCTGTTCTTCAGAAAAATCCTTAAGGTCCTACAAATTCTTTCTTTCCAGCATTTTTTTTGTGGATTTGAACCCTTTCCAACAATGACTGTATGATTTTGAGATCCATCTTTTCACACTGAGGATAACTGAGGGACTCATGTGCAAGTATCACAGAAGGTTCAAACGCTCACTGATGCCCCAAAAGGAAAAAACATGCATCAAGAGCCAGGGGGTGAAAACTTTTGAACAGAATGGAGATTTGTATTTTTCTTATTTTCCCTAAATATATATTTTTTTCATTTAGTACTGCCCTTAAGAGGCTACAGAAGATAGTTACATGTTTTCCAGAAGACAAAATAAGTTACATAAAATGAATTTCAAGTTTTCACCCCCTGGCTCTTAATGCATGTTTTTTTTTTTTTTTTTTTTTTTTTCTGGAGCATCAGTGAGCATTTGAACCTTCTGTAATAGTTGTATATGAGTCCCTCAGTTGTATATATTAATAAATAAGATTGATCATCATAGGTTGTTGCCAGAATAATACTTTTTTTTTTTTGTTAAAAAAAAGTATCTCAGTACTTTTTTAAAGGATTTTTGTTTATAAGTAGTTATTTTGCTGTCTGCAATAGAAAAATTAGACCATACAGCTTTGGAGGAAAACAGGCATTTTGGGGTGGAGGACGGATGTAAGAGGAACTATCTAAAGGAGTGAGTAAGCGCCTGTTTATATACTCTTATCATTGCAACTGGCCAAATTGTATGAACATGCTCCTCCCAAACTTTTCTTTGGAGCTGTATTTAGCTATAATTAGTTAATCAGTTTTCTCAGGATGGGAGTGAACACACATTCAAATGCTTTTGGCTCCTTTCATCACTCAGAATATGATTCATCTGTTGATATATAGATGGCTTTTTTGTAAAGATTATAAATAAAGTTGTGATGTGGGGACTGGGTGTGTAAAACTACTAAAATAGTTTAAAGTTAAAAGGAATAGCTCACTGAACAATGAATATGACATTATTTACTTCCCATTATGCAGTTCCAGACCTTGATTTTATTTATTTTTTTCAATTAATATTTTGTCAAAATAAAGGTAAAAGTGTACAATTAAGAACTTTTTTACCACTTTGTAATTTTAATATTTATTTATTTCCCCACAATATTAGGTTGTAGACACTCACAGTAGGAGAATATTTGGAAAGTCTCCTCACAGTTATCTTCCACACAATTTAGATTGTTCTTGACTGAAAATCAATGCATAGGCCTAAGCACACACACACACACACACACACACACACACACACACACACACACACACACACACACACACACACATGTTGTCTCTCTATAGAAAAAGAAATGTCATCATTATGAGGTTAGGGTTTTCTCTTGCAAGTGAAAAGATGACAAGTAGCAGTCCATTATGTTGTGTGTGAGTATGAACGTGTGACATTTACTGAAATTGCCTTTAAAAGCAGAAAAAAAATATTGTTCCTGCCTCTCCATTTGAAACTAAGCAGGGTGAGAAAAATCTCACGTGCTCCTCGTCTCCGTAATGCTGCAAATCTCGCTCATTTCTGATGAAATCCATTGAAACCGCATTCAAAGTTGGTGCCAGCCGTAGGAGGTCTGCTAGCATTAGTCGAGCCAAGATGAGACTCCTCCTGAGACTGGCACGACCCGCCGACCTGGACTCGCTGACCATTAACACATGCACATTAACACAAGTCATTATAGCATATATATCCACGCATTGGTAATGATTGAGACTAATGTTAGTAATTAACATTAGCAAATGACTGTCCTCCATTAGGGATAACAATGTTCGATTCCACATTAGACCGCTAGTGTTTACTCTTCGTAGCGAATGCACACATTTATACTGCACACACACCTATATGAACGCTGTTTATCTATTCTCCCGGATGCGTCGCAATTGCAGAATGGCATGTGTGCTGGTCATTAGGAAGACGGGTGGGCCGCAGTGGGATTTCACCACTAATAAACTCCCACTTTAGCTGGGTGAGCGTCTGCGTGAGTGAAAAAACACACAAAACACTCATGCTATGTCAGCAAGAGCGAAGGGTAGAGGGAAAATGTTGGAGAGGAGAGGAGAAACTCATTTGCTTGTTAAATTTGTGTGCACTGTTGTAATTTGGAAACCAGAGCGGAAGAGAAACAAACAGAAGCCCGTTGGCTTTGTCTGGAGATCCAGAGATGTAGTCTGCAGGTCTGGCCCGGAGCCTGTGAGCAGCTCCATTTAAATCTGGCCGCTTTGCAGTGTGACTGAATCCAGACCAGCCTCGAGCTGGAGTCCAAGAGATCCATCCAAGTGTAGAGAGACAGCTCCCATTATGCTGACCACTGACATGACCACGTCCCTTCTCGAGCCATCCATCTCCTCTCTGAATTTGCTGCAGCTACTTTGTTCTTTTCCATTCGGTATCATTTGCTATTACAGCATGTTTCAGCTCTCCTTGTGTACATATTTGCGTTTGTGTGTTTATGTGTGTGAAGGAGAGAGCGAGAGGAGAATGCTGCCCCTCCCTGTGTTAAAAGCCCTCTTGAGTCTGGGCAGGTGTGTGGAAAGGGTTTGAAGTTTGCAGAAAAGTGCTGGTTGGTTACCATGGTCACTTACTCGCCATTAAGCATCTCTCTGTAATTACTGTGTCCAATCGATGTGCACGATGATGCATTTTGTGGTCTCGATAATGTCTTGAGGTTTTAGTGCGTGCGCGTAGGGCTGTGTGTGTGTGAGAGAGAGTGCTTTGGTGGTTTGTGTGTGTTTTATTCTGTTTTGTTCAAATTCATGTTTTTCACTCTCATTTAAAATTCCTTAAAGAACTGTTTTTAAAGACTGCTAGAAGACTTTGGACTGTCTCTGTAAGAGTGAACATTTACAGCCATCTGACCAGTGTTGCAGACACATGTTCTGCATGTGGACATGCAGTCAAAAAGAACTTACTAGTGCAATTTATTGTTGTTCTTTCATATTTATTATTATTATTATTATTATTATTATTATTATTATTATTATTATCATTATTATTATTATTATTTTCGTTTACTTCTACTAAATTCTAGGGCTGGGTCTTTCTCCAAAAGTATTAATCGATTCTATTTTTTAACAAAACGTTATTGATTCTTAAATCCCAATAATCATAGTCAAGCCTGTTTTCACTTAATGAATGGAACAATTTGTCACACCTCGCATCCAATAAATCACTCTAAGCTTTGTGCTTTGTAACTTTTGATATGAAACAAAGTCTCAGATTTCACATTCTGTCTGTTTTATTACAGTATTCAAACAATAAATACTGTTCTGCTGCTGTTTAGTGTACTGTAGAGTAACTTAGTTCAAGAGAGGCGGCAACACAAAGTAAACGTGAACTGATCATGGTTTAATACCAGTTTCAGCATGAAATAAACATGATTAAACATCTGAAGGAATGTTAAAAGAGTGTACAATGTACCAGAATCTGTATCCTGTCTCATGTAATCGCTCGGTCTGTGTTTCAACTGCAGAAAGACGTCAATTTACCTCAGAAAAAGGGTCAACTAAAAAAGGAACTCTAGAGAGGAGCATTTTGCTATATATATGCACCATATAACATATTTATTCTAATTTTTACTGTTCTTCAATGATTCATTTATGTTTGAATAAGTCTGTCAAGGTTTTATGACAGTCACCATTTAAATGTTTATATTTCAAAAAACAAATTGGAGTAGAAATATAACTATGTAATTGTGACTTTATTATTTAAATAACTTAATTGAGTTTAGTGTTTGTATGCAGATCAGCTCATTTTAACCTTTAATATTACTTAAATGTAGGAATTGACTCTATAGTGTGTATTGTACAGGGTTTTTTTTTCCTTTAAAAAAATGTGGCATGTACTGTTCTTGATATATATCAAAATAATTAGTATTGAATCGAATGAACATTACCTCTACAGCATTAAAGAAGTATAAAAAAGCATAAAAGTATCAGTTAACATTAGTTGACAAACTAATAAAAATGATTCTGTGGTGTAGTAAATACTGCAGAAAAACCAATGTAATTTCTACATGAAAAAGTTAGTTCGGGCAATAATAATAAAAATAATTTAAAAAAGTAAATTCTATATTGGTACTCCATTTAAGCTAGAAGTTGAAGCGTAAATATAAATGTTAAAAAAAATAAGTAAAACCTACTCAACTTTTTTGATACACTCTTAAAAGTAAAGGTCATTTTTGGAACCATTTAGTCAAAGGTTCTGTAAAGAAACATCTCTTGCTTACCTTTTTATAATCTGAAGAACCTTCTTTCGCCACAAAGAACCTTTTGTGAAGCAGAAAGGTTCTTTATGGAATCATTAAGACAATAAGGTGCTTCTATGGCACCATGAAGCACCTTTATTTTTAAGAGTTTTACTCAAATGTTTGCTGGCCAAGCAAAAGTTACTTATATTCTTTGTTAAATTTACTTAACCTGGGCAAGTAGATTTTACTTAATTCTATAAGTGAATTTGTATCATTATGCAATCTTTACTTAATTTCTCTTATGAATGTTAAGTTCAATAGTAAGTAGATTGTACAGAGCAGTAGCAGCAAAATTTAATTATTATTTTAAGTAAATCCTACAAGTTATTTTTTCAGTGCACCTTTAAAAATGTAAAGATGATGGTGTGATGTTTTTGGATTTTGTAAAATACAGTTTCTTCTATCCCACATTATATGTAATGTAGAAATAATACAGGTCATTTCGAAAATATCTATCTATTTTGACAAAATGCATGATTTTGCAAGAGAAAGCTACAAAAGCTGTCACTGGTGTGATATCCTTTGAAAAACATTATATGCACACTTTTCAGGTATATATGGCACAAATGTGTTCTTTTTTTGAGAGTGAACATGAGTCACGCATGAAAGTACACTGTAAAAATGCTGTGCCCGTTTTACTCAATAAAATTGAGGCAACTATTTGCGTCAGCCTTTTAAGTATTTTAAACCTCTTTTATTCTTGTTTGTTCTATTAGACTTTACATGTCTCCAACTTGAACTATTAAGTAATGCCAACTCAATTTTTTCTTTTGCCAACTCAATTTTTTCAGTATACAAAATATAGTATCAAGTTCATCAAACATAAACCTTGTTGTTTTTAAAGTCATAATTACCAGTTTACTACTGGTAACACTTTAGTTTAGAGACTAATTTGCACTATTAACTTATGCATATTGCAAGCGTACTGACTGTTTATTAATATTTATAAAGCACATAATAATGTATTAACATATTAACAACCTCATATCTAAACTTAAAAAATACCTTACTAACTATTAATTTTACTGAGGGAAAACTCTTAGTAATCTCTATAATACATTAGATATGTTACAGATTATTTTTGGTGGGCTCATAAAAGCATGGAATTTATATTTTGTTCTGCTTGATATGTTGTTCAAGCTAATCAGAAGTAAACTCTATGGTCTCACTGATTTGAACACTGGAAAATGGGTGTAAGGGGCAGTCTTGGAAAGTAGTTTTGTTGAAAACTTTTGTGACAACTTTTAATAATTATTTTTTTGACTAGGCTGTTGCTTTTTTGTTACCATCTTGATGAGTGACATTCATCCTTTTTTTAAGCTCATATACTGTATATTTCCGCTGACTTCAATTTGCACAGTGCAGAACTCACACTGGGAGTGACCGGCCGCAGGCAGAGATTTAGTGTGCATACTTACAAACACACACACAGTTTTCTTGAAATGACAGTGTTTCTTCTTTGGACAGACAAAAGCCTCTTTTATGCTTCAGTGAGAAATAAAATCAATTACACAACCCCTGGCTTACCACTGTTTCTTCTAGAACGGATCAGGCGATCTTAAAAGCCTTCTGCCCTGGTTCAGCATCCAGCGTCCAGCGTGAAGAGGTAAAAATCTCTAATCTCTCCCACCGTTTTCTTTCATGGTGCTTTGCCAGTCACAATGTACACGAGCACTTCTTTTCTTCAGGATTAGGCCTGCTATTTTTCCGGTTGGGTTGTAATAGTGCAGGTATTATATTCCAGCCTGTTTCTTTTAATCAGGGAGGTAAAGGAACAATCACTTACTTCGGCAGGATAGCCGTTCGAGAATCTGGACCAAAGTGAGATGCTTATTTGTTCAGAGTCTCAGGACCACGTTGGTTTATTTTAGCAGGCTGGGAGAACGTCTAAAGTCAGCGCAGAGGAAGCACAGCCCATGCACAGATCCAAGTGGAAAACAAGCGTATGTGTGTGTGACAGAAAAGGGGATCTTTTAGAACTACACCGAAAATACTTAAAATGGAGTTTGGAGGGGGGAAAGGAGGGGCGGTAAGAGAAAATGGAAGGTGCAAGCGACTGTTTTGAAACACTATATTGACGATGAATGAGGAGGGACGTTACAGGAGAGAATTTGAATGGAGAAATAACACGAAACGCAAAAGAAAGAGAGCGAGCGAGGGAGAGGATGTGTTTAAATGGACTGGCGACAGACGTATTTCCAGCGAGAGAGGGAAACGGCATCTCTCTCCTGCTAAATAGACATGATGAATGAGGGAGAAGCTGCTTCTGACAGACATTATGCTATAAACGTTACAGGGATACGAGTGTGCGTGTGACGAGCGCATATGTATTTCATAAAGATGATTTCCATAATAAATGGGAGAAAAAGAACAGGCCATATACTGTAAGATAAAAGACTGATGTAAGGAACTACAGTATGTAAAGGATTTCTCTCTCTCTGTGTGTCTCTTACACACACAATGTTTGATTCCTTTCTTTCCTCTATAAATGTATTTCATATTTTCACAGGAAGTTGGAGCTGGTCCATTGTTAAAAGCAAAAATAGCTAACATGCTTTTTATTTACGTCACAGCCATGAATCATCATTTTCAATTTAAGATATTAGAGGATGGAACATGGATGGATTAGACAAAAATAAATATTTTGCTGTTTTCCCTGTAGACAAAGGCTGTACATATGCATATACTGTATCTGATAACAGCGAATTTTGTCAGTGTTTAAAAAAATATTAGCATATTAGCATGACCTCAAGGTCTACAAACATTTTTTTTTATTTGTAATTTGCATTTTAAACGTATAAGCTAACATACATGGACTAACTAAGACTGCTTTTGATTTTACATTTTAAATGTGTATATATTATAAAAGTGAATTTTGATAGCATTTAGGAAAATACTAGCATATTAGCATGAGCTTAAGATAACATGAATGGACTATGCAAAACTAAATTTCAATTTGCATTTTGCATTTTAAATGTGAAAGCTAACATACATGGACTAACTAAAACTGCTTTTGAGTTTACATTTTAAATGTGTATATATGATAAAAGTGAATTTTGTTAAGTGTTTAAGAAAATTTAGCATATTAGCATGAGCTTAAGCTAACATGCATGGACTGTGCAAAACTAAATATTGATTTGCATTTTACATTTTAAATGTGTAAGCTAACATACACGTACTTACTACACTGTAAAAAGTTTTCACCAGTTTCAACTTAAAAACTTAAGTTTAGCAGCTACATTAAAATTTTAAGTTAAATCAACTTTAAAGTACGAGTAATTTTAACTCATAAGTTTAATCAGCTAAAAAGTGCAAGTCATTTTAACTAATTGTATTTTTGTGAGTTGAAATGAATAGTAGTTTTAAGTTGATTTAACTTACATTTTAAGGCAGCTGCTGAACTTACCTTTTTAAGTTGAAACTGGTAAAAACCTTTTACAGTGTAAAACTAAATTTTGATTGTACATTTTAAATGTGTATATATGATAACAATGAATTTTGTTGGAGCTTTGAAAAATATTAGCATATTAGCATAAACTTAAGCTAGCATGCATGCACTGTGCAAAACTAAATATTGACTTGCATTTTGCATTTTAAATCTATAACCTAAAATACATAGACTAACTAGAACTTAATTTTTATTGTACATTTTAAATGTGTATTTATAATAAAAGTAATTTTTGTTGGTGTTTTGGAAAATATTAGCATATTAGCATGAGCTTAAGCTAATATGCATGGACTATGCAAAACTAAATTTTGATTAGCATTTTGCATGTTAAATATGTAAGCTACTGTAACATATGGACTAACTAAAACTGAAGTTTGATTTTCATGTTAAATGTGTATATATGATAAAACCGAATTTTATCAGTGTTTAGAAGAACCCTCGCATATTAACATTACCTCAAGCTAAAATACATAAACTAAAAACGAAATTAGGTTTTCAATATTGTTTCTCTCTCTACATACATATCTCCATCTCTCTCTAACACGCACACAAAGGTCACCCCTGGAGGAACGTGTAGCAAAAAACAACAGAACACATAAAGCTCCACATTAAAATCAACGAGACAGACAGAATGATGCATTTATTCATCAGCTTCTTTCCATCTTTCCCCTCTGACAATTAAAACCTCCAATTATCATCGCTGGACACCCACTGATCGATATCAGCTGCCTGTTAGCTTGCCCGTAGCATTTTTCCTGTTTCACTCTTTTCCTCTCTCTCTCTCTCTCTCTCTCTCTCTCTCAGTATTTTTGATTTTCCATTAGAAAGGAAATGTAGGAATTTATTGCGCCCTGATCAGGTTTCTCCCCTACAAACTTTAAAACCCAATTATTTTCCTCTCGTCCCTAGTGTGTGTATTGGTTTGTGCTGTGTTTATATGTATGAGATGCATTTCATGTGTTTTTTCATATGAACTGGGTGCTCCACAGATTGTCAGTCTCAAGTGTGTATTGTGTTAAAGTACACGCTTTGAGTTTATGCGCTTATATTTGTGTGTGTGTGTGTGTGTGTAAGTGAACCCGCTTCACAGGAAACTTACAGTGGCACAGAGATGATAGAGTAGTCCCGCCTTTTCAATGTCTCTCAACTCACCCATTAGAAGCCATTTGGGGCTTATGGGATACATAAATACATGGGTCAATGGCAGCAGCTTTAACTCTATACAGCAAACCGACAATCTCTGTGCAAAAAAACTCAAAGTATCAAACTATTATGTCTATTATGTGTTGTGGTTTGCTTTAATATCACTAATGGGGAACGTAGCATGGAGGAGCATGTCACATTAAAAACCTTTAGCACCCATTGCTAATTGCCCTGCATTTAATGTAATTGTTAATGCATTGAATTTAAGCCAATTTATCCCACGCTGTTTTATATGGCCACTGAAACAGCAGTTGGGTGATTATATTGATGAGTCAGAGTTGTACAGTACAGTGTTTTTCGGGGCGTATGTAATTGCGCCTGAAGAGCGGGCATATGTGTGATGCCTGACAGGAAGTGGGCAGTAAATGAAAGGGACACTAGGATTTGCGAAGAGAAATAGAGGAATAATTAGGCGTCAGCAGGCCACACACAGAATCTGCGCTTGCAGATCTCCCAGAAAGCTCAGCCGATTACAGCAGCGCTTGAGTGCCTGCCGATAAGTGCACCTCCGCTGCCCCTTATTTGTTCATTTATTAATTACGTTGGTTAATTTAACAAAGCTTTCAGCTGCTAATGAAATGTAGTACTCTTAGATCCCTTTAATACATTTAATATTTAAAAAATCAAGTTTTTAGATTTGTCTGTGCATACACGGTTAGAAACATTTCAAACAAATTGTACCTTTAGGAGTTCTCTTTGTGTCTTTGAGGATACTGCCTCAGTAAAGTTATCATGTTTGCATTTTTTTTCTAACAGTGTGGGCATTCGTCTCTGTACTAAAATCATCTTTTATTGCAAGCCTCTATTTCTGTATCAGGGAGGTCAAAGGTTTGAGACCTTAGACTAGCAAATATTCCCTGTTTAATTCTGAATCGTGCTCAAAGCACAGATAAAGTGTTTCGATTTTTAGCTGGAGCACATTTTTAAATGTTGATGTTATAGAATTTGACACTAAACATATTTGCTAGTTACAAAACATAGTGTGCTGCTAAAGGAGTGTTTTAAAAAAGAAAAAAAAAGGTATCTTCTGCTCACCAAGCATGCATTTAAATGATCAAAAATATAGTAATAAATACATACATACATACATACATGAATAATATTGTGAAATAAAACTATTAGTAATATAGTTATTACTATATCTATCTACAGTATCTATCTATCTATCTATCTATCTATTGATGCATAAAAAAAGTTTAAACACTCGTTAAAAGTTAAAAACAACCCAGCACTGGGTGAAATATGGACAAATAACGATTAGGTTATTTTGACCTTCTAAAATCGATTATTGCTTAATAAAAAAATACTATATCGTCGCCTTAGATTTTTAAGGTTCTATGTCAAAACTGTTTTTGTCAAAACTGAGTTACACATATTCTTATTCTGTGATAACTTATTTACAGTATGTGATGTTTCTTTTGTATGCTGTGTACATTTTGCGAAAACAAACCTTTTTGTAGAAAGCAAAAAGGGTTCTACTTATAGAAGTCTATGGAATTCAAAAACTGAATCTCAATATCTCAAAACTGCTCAGAATGCAGATAGAACTTTATAATTTTAATTAATAAATAATTGTTTATTAATAAATGTTCACCATTTGATTATTGCTGATGCCTCTAGTAGGTTTACTTATGTGTCTTTTTTTTCTATTTTGGGTTTTTAAGCCAGTCATATAGTAACTAACAATAGTTGAGTTAATTAAAACTACCCGTACGTTTTTTTTTTTTTTTTTTTTTTTTTTTAATGCATACTTGCTGAATAAAACTATTAAGAAAAAGACAACAAATTTCAACCCAACTTTGGGTCAAGTATGGACTAACTAGAGCTGCACGATTCTGGATAAATTGAAAATCACTCTTTTTGTCTCAAATAGAGATCACAATTCTCCCACGATTTTGAACTAAACAAGGTCATGTGTGACAAAATATGAATTGCTGCAGTCTATTTAGTGTTTAATCATTTTGAATGAATTATTAAACATTTAAATATACACTATATGTATTTAAAGTACATTTTATATGCCGATTTCTAATATTAAAATGATAAAGAAGTGGTTTGAATGAATGATTCAATGAATCACTCAAATACTTCACTTGTTTTATGAATCAGCATTTTTGAACAAATCTCTTGAATGAATGATTTAATGACAGTTACTTCAACAGTTACTTGTTGCCACCTACACTCTTAAAAATAAAGATGCTTCACAATGCCATAGAAGAACCCTTTTTGTCTAAATGGTTCCATAAAGAACCTTAAACATCGGAAGAACCTTACTGTTTCACAAAAGGTTCTTTGTGGCAAAACAAGATTCTTCAGATTATAAAAAGGTAAGAAAGAGATGGCAATTTAAAGAACCTTTGACTGAATAGTTCTTTGTAGAACGAAAAAATATTTCTTCTTTGGCATCGCTGTGAAGAACCGTTTAAAGCACCTTTCTTTTTAAAAGTGTAGTGGCAAGAATGCAATTGTCACAAGGACGGTCTGAGACGTGCGGATCCATTCGCAGCATTTTATTGGAACAGACAAACACACAGGGGCAGGCAGAAATCGTAGTCAAACACAGGCAGAAAGGTCGGGGCTGGCAGCGAGAATCAAACACGGGAGGGAGTCCAGGAATCAAACACAGGAAAACAAACACGGGAAGAAACGCTCAGAAATGCTCAGTAATCAGTGCAGAGAGAAACAGGGAGCAAGTGAATGCAGTGATTAGTGCAGTGGCTTGTGGGGAATGAAGTCCATGATGTGTAGTGCAAGAGTTAATGACAGGACGACTCAATTGGTGACAGAGCCCCTCCCCAAGGAGCGGCTTCCAGACGCTCTAACCACCTAATGAAACCGGAGGGTGGTGGAGCGGAGGCGGAACAGGGGGAGGGATGGAGGGCCAGGTCCATGTGGGGGTAATGGAGCTATGGACTGAGGCGGAGCCGACGGAGGGAGAAGCCATGGTGGAGGAAGGGTTGGCTCCTCCATGGGGCCGACCGACGGAGGTGGAGCCGGTGGAGCCCGAGGCAGAACCGGAGAGTCGATGGTCCTGGGCGACACAGAGGATCCGGAGGGCCAAGGCGGAACCCAAGGCTCTGGCGACCAAGGTGGAGATGGAGGTCCGGAGGTACGCGGCGGAGCCGGAGCGACAGAGGACCGAGGCTGTGCCCACGGGAGGGAGGAGGTCCACAGAGCCAGTAGGACGGAGTGACGAGGCGCAGCCGGAGGAGTAGAGTCCAGAGGCGAAGGTGGGGCGACGACTGACCAGGGCGGAGCCGGAGGGACGATGGAGCCTGGTGGAGCTGGTGGACCGACGGCCGACAGCGGAGACGAGGGAGCAGAGAGCCGGGTTGGAGCCGCAGGGTCGGAGGGCCGAGGCGGAGTCCAGGACTCTGAGGCTGGAGGCGATGGTGAGGGATCCTCTAGCCAGGGCACCGATGGAGACTGGCAGTCCCACGGCAAGTCCTCTGCACCACAGGTGGGTTGAGGGTGAGCAGAGGGACTGTCAGGAGACAGAGGTGGTGGGACTGGAGCAGTAGGGAGGGTGGGTGGGAAACTCAACAGTCCATAAATGGCCTCCGTGGCCTGAACCGGGCAGACAGGAATCTCAGGACGACTGGACGGAACCAGCGGAGGCTCTGGAAGACTGGGCGGAACCAGCGGAGGCTCTGGAAGGCTGGGCGGAACCAGCGGAGGCTCTGGAAGGCTGGGCTGAACCAGCGGAGGCTCTGGAAGGCTGGGCTGAACCAGCGGAGGCTCTGGAAGGCTGGGCTGAACCAGCGGAGGCTCTGGAAGGCTGGGCTGAACCAGCGGAGGCTCTGGAAGGCTGGGCTGAACCAGTGGAGGCTCTGGAAGGCTGGGCTGAACCAGCGGAGGCTCTGGAAGGCTGGGCTGAACCAGCGGAGGCTCTGGAAGGCTGGGCGGAACCAGCGGAGGCTCTGGAAGGCTGGGCTGAGCCAGCGGAGGCTTTGGAAGGCTGGGCGGAACCAGCGGAGGCTCTGGAAGACTGGGCGGAACCAGCGGAGGCTCTGGAAGGCTGGCCGGAACCAGCGGAGGCTCTGGAAGGGCGGCCATCTTGCGAACAGGCTCTAGAAGGGAGGCCATCTTGTGAACAGACTCTAGAAGGGAGGCCATCTTGCGTGAAGACTCTGGAAAGGCGGCCATCTTGTGAACTGACTCAGGAAGGGCGGCCATCTTGTGAACAGGCTCTGGAGTGGCAGCCATCTTGCGTAGTGGCTCTGAGCTGGAGTTTACTGTGGGAACATTGTTGTCCTCTTCTTTGATTCCCACAGTAAAAGGAGAGCCACTTAGTTGCAGAGCAATGTCCATGTAATATTGCAAAGTCCAGCCAGGTTCAAACATGGGCATGAGGGAAGCCAATGGCTCTAAGAGTCCTCCACGGAAGAAAATCATCAGGCATTGATCATCCATAGAAGACAGATTTGCCAATTCAATAAAGTCCATAGCATAATCCTCAATAGTCCGCTCACCCTGCTTGAGACGCATGATCTGTACAGTGGGGTTCGTGCTGGAACCGGATGACACCATACTAGTTGCTGGATCCTTGTAGCGGCGAAGTCTTCTGTCACAAGGACAGTCTGAGACGTGCGGATCCATTCGCAGCATTTTATTGGAACAGACAAACACACAGGGGCAGGCAGAAATCGTAGTCAAACACAGGCAGAAAGGTCGGGGCTGGCAGCGAGAATCAAACACGGGAGGGAGTCCAGGAATCAAACATAGGAAAACAAACACGGGAAGAAACGCTCAGAAATGCAGCCGGGGCAATACAAGACTTCGCGAAGAAGCTATGTGTGTGAGTGGCATATAAGCTGTCCGTGTGATGAGCTGCAGGTGTGAGCAGTAATCAGTGCAGTGAGAAACAGGGAGCAGGTGAGTGCAGTGATTAGTGCAGTGGTTTGTGGGGAATGAAGTCCATGATGTGTAGTGCAAGAGTTAATGACAGGACGACTCAATTGGTGACAGCAATGGACACAAATGTTATCTGAAGCGCCAATTACGTTTAAAAAGGTGACTTGCTCTATTTTGATCGCTACCATAGACAACAATGTTTATACCCGAACTATGACCTTTAATCCCAGTATTTCTGTGATAATATGAATGACTATAAGACAAACAATACTGGGTAGATTAAAAGACTTTTTGTTTTTTACCTAAACATGGTAACTGTCTGCTCTCTGTGTCAACTGCAGTGCGAACATAGATTTGACTGGTAAAACATTTTCAAATGTGT